>NW_005871381.1:107579-128239 GCF_000147115.1 Myotis lucifugus
GAGATAGGGGTTACAGGCCCCCGCTGCTCCCCAATTCAACGCCCGATAACTCTCCCTGGAAGCTCGGTCCCGGGGACCCAGGCCCAAACATGCCAGCAGCCCCGGGCCGGGCTCTCTGCCTCCCTCACAGCTCCTGGGATCGCAGACCCTCCTGGGGATGGGCTGTGGGGTCAGGAGGGTCTGCGATCCCAGGAGCTTCGGAAGGAGGCAGCGTGTGTCAGGGAAGGTGGGAGCTTTGGAGAGCACAGACCTGAGTCTAAATCGCTGACCCAATTGCATGACCTCGGGCCTCAGTTTCCCCGCCTGTAAAATGGGGGCAAGCATCCCTGATCTTCCATAGTTACTATGAGGACTACCCAGAACGATGCTGCAAAGGGCTGGCGCCTGTCCTCAGGGGCGGGGTGGGGGAAACTCCGTACCTGTCGTTCAAGGGTCCTAACAACCGCAAAACAAAACTGTTTTCCCAAAAGAAAAACATATGCACATTGTGAAAAGTCAGGTGTGCGTGCGAAAGGGCGGAGGTGGACCACACCTGCCCCCGGCCTGAACTTCCTCAGCGGCCTCGGGGGTCGCCAGCACCCCACACATCAGACAAGGCCTTGGGCTGGGACTTACGGGGTCTGATTCCCTTTCCGGTGTTGCCATCCTGGGCCGCGTGACCTCCACCCCCTCCCCGTGTGCCTCCGTTTCCTTACCTGTGCAAGGCGGGGGCTCAACCCTATCCTGACTCTCTGAGACTGGGGGCAGGCTCTAGGACAGGGGCAGGGACGGGCCACTAGGAAGGAGATGAGACCACAGGGCTGGGGCGCAGCAACCCTAAGTGGCTCCCAGGGGGGGGGGGGAGGGACAGCTCCTACTGCCGCCCGATCTGAAGTCACACATCCCCACACGCCTGAGTATTCTGTCCCCGTTTTACAGTGAAGGGAACTGAGGAGGGCCGACTCCAGGTCTCCTGCCTCCTTCTACTGGGGCCTGGGCTCCGGGGGAGGACCCCGGCTCAGGGAGACTAGCTCCGAACACAGCCCTCCCCCACCCATCAGCCACAGCCCAGCCCACCGCAGGCAGCCCTGGCCTTTGCAGGAGCATCCGAAGGGCCTGGGGCTGGGGCTGGACTGCACCTCCCACCCCCGAAAGCCTAGCCGCCCCCACCCCAGTGTGGGAAGGGTCTGTGCCGGCCGCCGGGCCAGGGGAGCCAGAAGTCTGTTCTCCCCCAACCGCAGCAAGCCATGGACTGGCCTAGACTCCACTGGGCGCGCATGACATAATGAGGAGGGAGCCGGGCCAGAATTATGTAAAGTCTTTAGGGAGTAATAGCAGCAGCAGTTCTCAGAAAGAGAGAGAGAGAAGGGGGGGAAGAGAGAGAGACCCCACCCACCCAGGCCAGGTTTTCCCCACAGCCTGCCTGGTCTTCAGCGTCAACGCCCCTCCCTCCATGACTCAAATCCCAAGCCCCAAGCCCCAAGTGCATCTGCTTGAAACCCCTCCTCGCCGCTTCGTTCTGCTCTCAGGCCTGTACTATGCCGTGGCCGGAGGACGCGATGATATTAACACACCCGACTCCTCGTCAGAACTCCTCAGCACCCTGGCAGCCCCTCCAGTCTTCACAATTCAACAGCCTCCTCCCTCTGCCGCTCCTGCCCCTCACCAGTCTCCCCTCCACGCCTCCGTCAGGGGGGGGTCCTTGCTGAAAGGCCCCCGGGGAGTCTCCGACCCACTGAAAATCCAGCCCCTTTACAGGGACCCACAAGGGTGCGTGATCCGGTGCCTGCTGGCCATCCCACCTCCTGCCCCTCCCCACAGCCCTCCAGCCAGCCAGCCCCCTTGCTGCTCCTCTCGAACACATCCCGCACACCGGAGCCTCAGGACCTTTGCACTGGCTGTTCCCTCTCACCGGAGAATGCTTTGCCCAGAGCTTCCCCTAGTGACTTATCTCAAGTGTCACCTCCTCAGAGAAGCCTCCTGGCCATGCTGTCCAATGTCTTACTAGCCTCCCCCATCCAGCACCCCCACCCCCTGCTCCACTGTCCTCAGGGCTCTTCTCCAATTGTCTTATTTGCTACCGTTTTTATTGTCTGTCTGTCTTCACCGAAGGTCGCTCCAAGCGGGCAGGACCTGGCCTGTCTTATTCACCGCTGTGATCTCCATCCAGCACTGGCCCATCCCGGACTCCCAGTAAATGACCAATCAGTCAAGTTGACTAAATGCATCAATTCGCTTGAGAGGGAGGTATGAGTAACATGAAGAGCATGAAATTCAGGGAGGTGAAGAGACTTGCCCCAAGGCACAGCTGGTCAGAGCAGGGCAGAGGTTCGGCCCCAGGCTCTGATTCCACAGCCACTGCCCGTAGCCCCTCTGCTCCCCACGGGTGGGGTCTCTCCCGCCACTCCCTGGTCTCTGAGCTCCCACCCACCCATCCCCAGCCTCGGGGCGACCATCACATATTCTGACTTGCTGTGTGACAAAGGGAAACACCCTGTCCCTCTCTGGGCCAGGACTAGGTGACCTGCAAGGCCCTGTTCCGTTCTGCCTCCCTAGGAAGTGTCAGTAACTTACATTCATTTAGAATGAATTTAGAGCTTATGATGTGCTGGGCGCTGTTCTAACAACCTACCATGCATTGTCTCACTTAATCCTCACAGCCATCCCATGAGGTTAGAACTATTATTATCATCCCCATTTTACAGGTCCGAAAACTGAGTCCCAAGGTCACACAGTGATGCAGTTCAAACCCAGGCAGGACTCAAACCCAGGCTGACCAACCCAGAAGTCTTGGTCTCAGCCCGTCTACCCACCCCTCGCTGCTCCCCGACACCAGTCCCTTTCCTGGGGAACGAGTGCGTGGACAGCAAACGTGGGCAGCGAAGGTCTTCGCCGTGACCTCACTTCCTGAGGGCAGAGGTCTAGGGGCAGAGAAGCCCACACAGCCAAGGGTCAGGGCCCATCCCCCCAGCTCCACTTCCAAATGCCCTTGAGGGAGGAGGGATCCCCCGAGGGTCACCTTCAAGCTGATACTGGAAGGTGGGGAGCCCTCAGGAGCATCCAAGGCTCAAACCACAGCGAGAGGGGCAGAAATGGCCAGAACTGGTCAGGGGAGTGAGTACGGGATAGGGGACCCCGTGACCCAGGCCCCTGAAAGGAAACACAGCCAGTCTCAGCAGGCTCCGCACAGAGCGGGAGCCCAGCACCTGCCTATGGCTGGGGGCCAGAAGCTCCCAGGCTGCAGCATCCAGAGAGGAAAGCAGAAAAGGGAAAAGAGTGGGAGAAAAAGGAACTGGCCAGAAAGCCCTTTCTATAAACACATGCTGTCCCCCCCCCCATTCCACCCCCGATGCCACCCCCGTTTCTCCGAAGTGGATGGCGTAACAATGGTAATTTTTTAAACAGCAGCTAATACTTACTTAAGCATTTACCCTCTGCTGGGCACTGTGCTCTGAGTCTGACTGTGGAATGTCTCACTAGCTCCTCACAACCTTAAGAGGGATGCCCTGTTATGTCCCTTTTACAAATGAAAAAACGGAGGCACCGAGCAGTTAAGTTCCTTGCCAGAGTCACACAGTAGGGCCAGGATTTGAACACAGGCAGAGTATTAACTCCAGAGCTAGTCTGAGACAGAGTCCGAGGTAGGCAGAGGGGGGCAGACCAGCGGCAGGCCTGTGATGGCCCAGAACAGAGAAGGGACATTGATTGGTTGGGTGATGGATTGGCTGATCCCACCGTGATTCCCCAGTGGGAATCTTTGGTCTGAAGACTTTGGTTTGAAGGGAGAAGCAGAGGGACACGTACAAAGAGAGACACGGGAAAACAGGACCAGCGAGGGGGAGCCGGAACGGGTTTCTTCCCACCTCCACCTGCCAAGCCTCCGCGTAAACCCCAAGATCCGTGAGCACCCCAGGGGAGCCGGGGGCCAGGAGAAGCACGTGGGCCGGCACAGGGTGGCCGGCAGCAGGCTGGCCGCTACCTTCCAATGCTGACGGAGCTGCTGGCCGCTCTCCAGGTGTCGCCCTGCAGCGAGGAGCTGTCCTTGCCACAAAGGCACCGGGAGGGCCTAGGAATCAGGCTCCCTTCCTCCGAGCTGCAGGGAGGCGGGGAGGGGGGGTGGGGGGGTAGGGAGAAGGGGTCCTTTCTGGAGATGTTTCAGCATCGCACGCGATGGCCGTTCTCCAGAGGTGCCCATGGCTCTCCTTTTCCCCAAGTCCCCGAGGAGGCCGGCAGGCCATGTGGGCTCGCCGGGGAGGAAGAGGGGAAGAATCAATAGGATTGATCCGGGGCTATATTTCATCCTCGCTGTGGCTCTAATTGGCCGTTTCAGCTGTGGAGTCAGCGAGGTGTGGGTGGCCACTCCTCTGGGGACAGAATTCGTGGGACATGAGCTCAGAGGGCACGGGTTTGGACTGAGAATCAGTGCCCCTCCCAGCTGGGAGAGCCCCGAGGGGAAGCTGGCTATGCTGCACAGTAAGAAGCTGACTCGCCGGCAGGACCTACTGTGTGCAGAGCACTTGCCCTGGGGGAGCCTTGCCCTCAGCACTCCCGGAAGCACACGTGAGCCATCCGTGCACTGGCTCGGGCATTGATTGGGCACCTGTTTATGGCTGGCTCTGTGCCTGGGGACACAGCAGTGGACGAAACAGACAAAAACCCTGCCCTGAGTGAGCGTGCATTGTAACAGGAGAGGCGGAGAGTGATAACTAAACAGATAACAGAGCGTCAGGCAGCGGAAGTGCTAGCACGAGAAATGTTCCCAAGCGGGGACGGGGGAGGCGCTCTCTGCAAGGGGACAGCTGAACAGAAGCCACGAGGTGTCTGGAGAGGAGCGTTCTCGGGCCCAGGGGGCAGCCAGCACAAAGGCTCCCTGGGGTTGAAGTGGCTACCACGAGCCAGGCTGCGCTGACCTGGATGCCTTCGAAGTGAGAGGAGAGCCTTTGGGAGCAGCGACCATCTTGCATTTGGCTGCGTGTGGAGGGTGAGCACTGGGCTTCGGGCTCAGAGAGCGGGGTCTCGGCTGCCTCAGCCATACCAGCCAGCCCACGGGACCCTGCTCCTGGGACCCTGCTCCTGGTTCACACTGCTCCTGGCTCCCCTCCCACAGGTGCCAGAATGAGGGTGACGGGGACTGGAGCATCCCCTGCCACTCTCATCACCAGCTCAGCAGAAGCCCCGGCCCTCCCCACATATCTTCCTGCGGAGCCACACAGCCAGCCCCATTTCACAGCTCAGAAAACCGAGTCCCAGGTCACACAGTGACGGAGTTCAAACCCAGGCAGGACTCAAACCCAGGCTGACCAACCCAGAAGTCTTGGTCTCAGCCCGTCTACCCACCCCTCGCTGCTCCCCGACACCAGTCCCTTTCCTGGGGAACGAGTGCGTGGACAGCAAACGTGGGCAGCGAAGGTCTTCGCCGTGACCTCACTTCCTGAGGGCAGAGGTCTAGGGGCAGAGAAGCCCACACAGCCAAAGGTCAGGGCCCATCCCTCCAGCTCCACTTCCAAATGCCCTTGAGGGAGGAAGGGTCCCCCGAGGGTCACCTTCAAGCTGATACTGGAAGGTGGGGAGCCCTCAGGAGCACCCAAGGCTCAAACCACAGTGAGAGGGGCAGAAATGGCCAGATCTGGTCAGGGGAGTGAGTACGGGATAGGGGACCCCGTGACCCAGGCCCCTGAAAGGAAAGTCCACGGAGCTGGAGACCACGGGAAGACCCTCTTGCAGGACGGCATTTTGCGGGTGCCCCGCCGACTCCCCTCAGATGTCACCAGACTGCTCACTGCCCTGAAGCAGGCCGAGAGCGCCTGGGCAGGGCACCCCAGGGTGCGCCTGCACCCCGTGCCCGCCCACGGAGTCTAGCATGGGATCTGAGGTCCGGAGTGTGCGTGGGGATGCCAGATTCCAGGCATGCATAGGATCCTGTTCATGCTTGATCTTCACTGAAACTCCCAGGCTGGGCTCTAACCGGGTATGAATGCGAGTCTCCGATGGCATCACTCGCTCCACGGGGCTGGGCCCTGAGATGGAGCGAGCAATTTCCTGGACCACCCGGGGTTCCCTGACCAGGGACTACTGGCTGCCCCTCCCCCACAGGTAGGGCAGGCCCCCGACACAGCTCCGTCCTCCTGGCGTGGCTTGGCCACATAAATCACCCTCTCAATAATATTGGTATTGATTATCTAGATTGGAAGCCTCAATTGGCTCCATTGTCTTGCTTCCTTTCCTGGGGTTCACAGATGGGGTCCCATCCCCCCATCTGTGTCTCTAATGCGACATTTAAATGGAGTGGCCTCAGTGCCAGCAAGGCCCCGTGCTGCCCTGGGTGCTGGGGGGGGTGGGAGGGGAGCGAAGCGCATATTCCTGGAGAGGGACTTATTAAAGCCTGAGTTCGTGGAGCCGGAGAACAGCCAAGATGGGCTGGGCCCTGGACCCTCCACGTGCAGGACCAGAACCGCCTGAGCCTGGTGAGAAAAGCTGGGCCCGGGCCCCCAGACCCACTGAGCCAACGTCACACTGAGCGAGAGCCCTCGGCGATCCCCACGCGGTCACTGCTCTCGCCGCCCTGGTCGTGTCCAGGAGGGAAGCTGAGGCCCAGAGTGGCCAAGGGCTTGCCTGAGGGCACACAGCAGTGAGACTCCCCGGGTCTCTAGTTGGGGCAGAGGAAACATGGGGGCCAGTGGCTTCTGGAGAGAAGGGCCCGCTATCTACACAGGCGCCTCTCCCTCCCGAGTTCCTGCCTCCTGTCTCAGGGCGTGGACAGATGGTTCAGACCAAAGTCTGTCCCCCCTGTGCTCTCCCAGCCTGGAGGGGCCAGGCAGAGCTGGGGGGACTCCCCAGGAGGGCACCTCCCTCCCGCCCGGGCCAGCCAGCTGCCCCTTCCCTGGCAGCAACTGGACAGCAGCTCCCAGGGAAAAGCGCCACCTGGGTCTGCCCAGCACAGCCAGACGTCCAGGAGGGGGGCACGGAGGGACGGAGGCCCCGCAGAGGCAGCAGCAGAGGGCCTGGGAGCGGTGGGGACCAGGGGCGAGAGCTGGGGTCCAGGGAAGGAGGCAGAAAGGACAGAGATGGTGGGGAGGGGGCAGGCAGAGAGGACCAGACACAGAGGGGGAGGGATGAAGACCAGGAGGGAGAAGGACCCAGGAGAGAGACCTGGGTGAGAGGAGAAGCAGCCAGACCGAGACAGGAAGGAGGGAAAGAGGGAGGAAGGGGAAGGGAGCAGGAAAGAGTGATGGGCAGGGAGCGGGAGGGAGGCAGCTGGCCTGGAGAAGCCGAGCCAGGGTGGCCCAGCCCTGCCCGGCCTGGCCTGGCCCAGCCCCCAGGGGCGGTGCAGCTGCCACACTAGGGCCCTACCACGGGGTCAGTCCTGCCCTGGGGCTGAGGGAAAATAAATGGTGTCCAAGATAAAAGGTCCGAGAAAGTATTTGTCTTGTTGTCACATCTTGACTGCAATGGGCAGGGGCCGGTGGGGCATCATCCCAGAAAAAAGCCGGGGCTGGCAGGCCCCCAGCACACACACGAGACCCGGCCCTGGCCCCAGCCCCAGCCCCAACCCCCACCTTCCGGCCTAACAGCTCCCAGAACCTGGCCTGAGAAGGCAGGAATGGTGGGGCATGGTCAGTATTTGCTCAGCATCTATCCCCAAACCCCCTCCAAGCGCTGGGAAGTTGGCTCCTGTCCGTGTCACTCACTGCGGAGGGTCTCTGTGGGCTGGGGGCTTGGGCAGAGAAGGGAGTCAGGGTGTCTTACTCCTCCCAACCCCTCTGCAAAGGCAGGTGATGGTTCCCAAACACCGAATTCCAGGGTGGATGCCAAGTTAAGAGGATGGTGGCCCAAGGTACTGTCCCCGTGCCTCGCAGGTACGCAAGCTCAAGCTCACACTCACACACACACACACACACACACACTCACTCACACACACACTCACACACCAGGCTGTTTCTCACCACCCCCAGCATCCAAAAAGCATTTCCCAGAGGCTCGCTCCCCTCTGAGCCTGAGAACCTAGGGCTGGTGAGCAATGCCGCGGGGAACAGCCGCGGGCTCTAGGCCATCCACTGTGGGCCACCGATGGGCTTTACCAGCAAAGGCACTTTTTATTCCCCTCTTCCGCTAGTCCTCCCAACGAGGCTCTCAGGGACGCACCCCGCATCCCCATGTCACAGACAAGGACACTGGGGCCCAGCAAGGCTCCGTGTCAGGGGCAAGATCACACAGCCAGGCCGGGCAGAGCTGGGATTTGACCCTGAGGTCTCCGAGGCGGGGCAGCATGTGCACGCTGGAGCAGGAGGGGGTTGGCACCTACCATACTTGTCCCCGTCCTCGCCACGGGCGCTGATCCTGCGGCCCAGGACCTGGATGTGCTTCCCACTGGTCCGGCTGTAGAGCTGGTACAGCCGCAGCTGCTTACGGCTCACATCGTCCCGAGCCCGCGTCTGGTTCTCCACGTGGATCCGGAAGTCCACGTTCTCCTCGGCCGCCAGCACCTGGGCAGGGCAAGGGGCGACGGTGAGACCCTTGGAAGTCCGGGGTCCCCTGCAGGCCAGGGCCTCCTCTACGCCAGCTCTGGGCCAGGCCTCGGCGCCCACGCACAGCTGCCCCGATGCCACCCCCATCTCCCACATGAGGCAGCGAGGTGAGGCAAGCTGCCCCAGGTGGCCATGCCAGGAAGCGGCGAAGATAAGAATCAGGCCCAGGTCTGTTTGAAACAAAGCTCGCTATCTTCCCACCACAGCCTCACATCAGAGCAAGAAGTGCCGAACGAACGGACGGAGGTTTCTCTTTCGACCTTGGGCACACCATTTGCTTGGTCTCAGATTCCAGAGCCCCTGCTCCGGCCACATCCCAGGGGACCGTGAGGATATGGAGATGGAGCGGGATGGGGAGCGTATGACCGCTGTCCGGGTCCTTGGTGGGGAGAAGGGAGGCCTGACAAGTCTCATCTCATCCCGGAAAGAATGGGCCTGATGCTGAGGGAGCCCCTCCCATGCCCTGAGGGTCCTCATGCTCCCCAGGCCACCAAGCATTTCCCCACATCCCGTCTTCTGCTGGAGAAGCCTTCGCTCTGCATCGCCATCACAACGCCCTGTATCCCTGGAGCTTTAGTTCATGTCGGACCACATCCTCCGAGAAGCCGCCTCTGGCGACGCCAACACTTACTCTCCAGCCTCCCTTCGCCAACACAGCCTCTCACCCGCACAACTTGCTCCCACATCCTCGCGGGCTCCTGCTCCCATCCTTGCCCCCTGGTTGTCTATTCTCCAGCAAACCCAGTCGCCTCGCCTCCCTCGTGTGATCCTCCCCCTCCAGGGCCTCCCATCACATTTAGATGAGGTCCCCACCCCGACTGCCTTCATCTCCGATCACCCCCTCTCCAGTTCCACGACTGCCACTTCACACCTCAGAGCATGTCAAACACAGAGTGCACACCTGCCCCAGGGCCTTTGCACTGGCTCCTCCCACTGCTTCCAGGCTTTCCCCAGATTTTCACATTCTGGCCTCCCTGCTTCCTTTGGGTCTCTGCTCAAATGTCACATCCTGACTGCTTTTCTGAGGCCAGGCCCCACTCTGTCACTATCCGTCTCTCAACCACGCTTTGTTTTTCTTTCTAACATTTATCAACCTGCCATAACATCTCTTTGTCTGGTTTTTGTCTGTCCTCCCCGAGCAGACTGGCAGCACCGGGAAGGCTGAAATGCTCCCTTTGTCGTTGGCTGCTCTATCCCCAGCATGTATAGCACAGTAGAAACTCAAACATTTGTTGAATGAATGAAAAAAGAAATGAACAAATTAACATCGAAAAGATCTGAGTCCTGTCATTCCATTTAACATTAAATTGGGTTTTTCTATGGCCTGCTAATGGCGCGCCTGCCCTAACTCATCTTAACCAGAAAGCTGAACAGTTCTTAAAGTTCCAGGTTTATTCCCATGTAAGCACACAGGACCTCAGCCCGCTCAGCCCACAGCAGAGCTCTTGGGACCTGGGCTGCCGCTCCATCAGCCCTCAGCTGTGAGCGGCCAGATCAGGGACCGTGTTTCCCTCATGGCTACACCCCAGGCCCAGCCCGGGGCCTCTGTCCCCCAGCTGACCTGCACATCATCCTCCACCCCAGCCGGGACCCCCAGGCACTTCCGCAGGACCACGTCATTTAACCCTCACTGCCATCCTCCGATTGGATGGGTTAACCCACATTACAGATGAGGAAACTGAGGCTCCAAAGCTGAATGGACGAGGTCACAGAGCAGGCAATGGCAGCCCAGACCTCGTGGCCCCAAAGCCCAGCTTTCAGCCCCGTCTTGCTGCCCCCTGCACCCCCCCGGCCCCCCCTCTCCCCCGCCCGACCAGGGCCATCAGGCGCAGGACCGAGGTTCAAAACCCAGGGCGTGCCGCTCCCTAGCTAAGGGACCCCAGGCACGTTACTAACCTCACTGGGCCTGTACCCTCGCCTCTAAAACAAGGGTGCTGGCCCTAAACGCATGAAGCCCTAGCACAGTGCCGGGTGCAGAGTAGGTTCTCGGTAGGAAACTACTGGGAGAAGGTCAGGCAGCCCTCGAGCGGCTCCCCGGGGAGCCCGCCAACAGAAGCCTCTTGCGGCGCAAGCAGATCACAGGCCCTGTCCCTGAGGAGGCACTTCTGAGGCACAGACACAATTTGCGAAGGTACTGCTGCCTTTGGTCGTCTGGACAACCCTGTGACGTGAGGATGCTTAACACGGCCATTTAACAGATGGAGAAACTGAGGCTCGGAAAGGGTACGTCGATTGCTCTGACTCACAGTCTGGTGACGCGGAGCCTGGCCGCTGGCCCACCGAGCTGCACACCCTTCACTCAACCACCCTCATCGCCAGCTCCCTCCCTCTTCTCCCCGCTCCCACCACCATCCACAGCCAGGACCCGATCCTGTCACATCCTGATGCTCAGGGAGGGAGCCCCCCCCCCCCGTGGGCATGTGTCCTAAGACCTCCCACCCGTGGCCCTCAACCTTCCCGAGGTGGCCTGGCCCTGGCCCCTCCCCCAGGGGCAGGCGTCCGGCCTCCCTCCCTGTCCTCCAAGCGTCCTCCTGCTCACAGGAGACCTTATCGACCAGAGGTCAAACCAATCTCCTCACCCGGGCCCCGCGGGGAGCTGCCCTGCCAGAGCCAGCCTCCCATTACCGATTTTCTCCCTGGCGCGCTGGACGGAGACGGGCGGTGACCCGGGGTCAGCAGGCGCTATCCGGTGGCCCTGCCCCAGGATGTGGGAGGGATAATCCATCTTGCCCAGCTTCCACCATTCAGGCCACACTCTGTGGCCCCATCCATCCCCAGGGGGGCAGCGGGGGTGGCCTCTGACACGGAAACACTCCGTCCTCCCGAAAAGGCAGGAGGCCCCTGGGCTTCTGGGAAAGACCTCGGGGGGCTACAGGCCTTTTCGGGGGGGCAGGGGAGGGCCGTGTCCTCTGCCCAGGGCACCCTGCCCCCTCTGCACACCTGACCCCTGCCCTCAGGTGCCTCGGCCGGAAGCCCTTCCTGCCCGCCCACCCCAGGCCGGGTTGGGGCCTCCGGACGGGACTGCAATGGCTTATGGTCCCCAGCGCCCAGCTGGTCTGGGCCATCCTGGATCTCTGGCTCTGCCCCCAGGAGGCGCCCGCAAATACATGCTCAACGACTGTGGCAGAGACAGGGGAAACCTGGCGGCCAAATCAGCCCCCCGCTCACCACCCAGCAGGCAGAGGGCCCAACGCAGGGACCCCAGGGGGGGTGAAAGCCATCAGCTGCTAGCTTTCCCCTGCTAAGAAGCCTTTAGACAGGGTACCTTATCTGAGCCCCTCAGCCACCATGGAGGGGGGCACCTGTGAGAGCCCACTGCACAGATGGGACCTCGGCGGCAGCTCTCCAGGCACAGAGCTCCCAGGTCTGCCCGCGGGGCTCACACAAGCAGCCGACTCAGGAACCATCTCCCCGCCTTTCCTGCGAGCTGGGAGGCAGGTCACCGGCCTCTAGGTCACCTGGCCCCGCTGCCTAAGAGGCGGCCTGTCTCCCGGGCCTTCCTAGAACAGTCAGCGCTGCTCTCTGCCCGGGACACCCCTCCAGGTGGGGGGTTAACTATTGACTCCCTGACCCAGGGCTGCCCAGGAGCAACAAGAACCCCACAGGTCCAACTCTCCCCCCAGCTCTGCCCCCAGGCTCCCGCAGGACAGGGTGCGAGTGGGACTGGGCTCCCCCCTCCACCGCAGCCTCACCCTCAGCAGCCCAGCTCCCTAAGGCACAGGAACGGCTGTTTCCCTGCTCCGAGCTCCGCCCCGCCCGCCCGAACCACCCACAGGTACGTCCCCAGGTGGGAACGATCTTTGTCATCGAGCCCCTGCCTACCTCCCAAGCCTCCTCTCTGAGGCTCCGGGGGTGGGGGGGACCTTCTATGGGATAAAGAGGCTGGGGTGAGCCCCCAGCCCAGTGCAGCTCCCAGACATCAACCCAGGTCCCCCCTCCCACCAGGGCAACAGCCGCCACAGCTCCCCGGGGGGATTTCGGCCTCACCCACTCACTCGAGGCTCTGAAGGCACATCTGAGGGCTTCCTGTCTCTTCCCGGGCACAGACCCACCTCCCACGGACGTCTGCCCCATCCCACATCACCTTCCTACACACACAACACAAACACGCCACACACGCCAACCACCCACAGCCAGCACCGACCGCAGGTGGTGTCCTGCTAGCTTCCTTTGGCACCTGTAGCATGTTATGTACCTAACTTAGAGCCTGGCCCACCCCAACTCACCCACTGCTTTGATTTCTGTGGCCCTCCGTTTTCTCACTAGCGGCATGGGAATTGTTCACAGTATTTATCTCAGGAAAAAAGTATACTAACAGCAATAGCCACAACCTTCTTCCTTCTTTGGTTTGGTTTTCTAAACAGCCTACTTACTGAGCACGTCCTCTGTGTTAAGAACCACGTTAATGATCCTACGTCCTCCCCAGAGCGGCCCTGGGACCTGGTATGATTATTGTCCCCATTTTACAGATGGGGAAACTGAGGCCTCGTCCAAAGTCAGAACTGGTGAGAACAGGAATCCAGATTCAAATCCAGCTCCCCCGCCGTCTATTCTAGAAACCAGCTCTCACCACCTCCCGCTCGCCGGCTTCCATCTCCTTCTCCCCTCACCCGCCCCTCTCTCCTAAGCAGGACAGCAGTTGGTTCTGGCCACAAGCCATTGCTGGGGCAGGGGCTGGCTGAAGGCCTTGGGCTCACTCCCCGACCCAGAGCTGGGTGGGGTCAGACTGCCCCTCCTGCCCAGGTCCCCATCCTGAGGCCGCATACAAGCCAGCCGTGCCCCTGTCGCCAGGCAGCCGGCCCAGAAAAGGGAGGGTCTCCCTGGCCCCAGGAGGGGCAGCCCACAGACTTCCGGCCACATTCCACCACCGCCAGCCTCCTTCAGTGGCAGCAGCGTGTGCCAGCCGTGCCCAAGCCTTCTCCAAATTCTGGATTCGAACCTGAGGCCTGCACCCCATACTCCAGGAGTGGTCCCTGATAGAGTCAGCCCCACTCGCCACCCCAAAATGCAGCTCCCCAAACTCTTCCTCGAGAGCGAGCGGCCTGGAGCAGGCGCCGGAGCCGCTGCCAGCCCCGGGGCTCCGTGGATTATTATTATCGTGGAGAGCGAGACTGACGCTGGCTCTCACTCAGTGGGCGCTTGCTCAGTGCCAGGCCCAAGCTAAGCACTTTCCAGGCACCGTCTCCTTCCTCCTTGCATGACCTGGGCAGGTCCGATGATTGCCATTCCCAGGACAAAGGGAGACAGACAGGCCAAGGGACTTGCCCCGAGCCATACGGAGAGTGACAGAGCCAAGATCTGAGCCCATCACTGGCTCTAGAGCTCCCCAGTTTCTCCCAGCTGGCACCCCCAGACAGAAAGAAGAGGAGGAAGGCCAGGCCCACCCCTGAATCTGCGCTTGGCTCAGCTCGATGCCCACACCCACGGCTCAGCCCCAGGCTTCTCCCCCCTCTCCTGTTACACTCCCCACACCCAGCCCAGCCCGGCAGTGATCCCGCAAAGGGCCCTTCCCCACCCCCAGCCTGGCCATTAAGCTCCCAGGGCTATCAATGTATCGATTGGCAGGGCTGAGCCATCAGCACGGGGGTGGGGGGTGCTGCCACCCAAGGCAGCTGACCGGAGCTCCCTCTCCCCATACATCAGCCTCCTCGGTACAGATCATCAATATGGGTGCTGCTGGCGGTCAGCTCTAGAGCCAGCCTGGGGGAGGGGCAGGACACCCACAGACCCCTGCTCTCTTTCCCTTTTCTCCCCCTCACCCACCCCCCTGGCTGTCCCGTTTCAACTCCCTCTCCCTTAAAGCTCTTGGGTGAGGAGATAGTCACGCACGCCTACAGGGTCATAAATAAACAGGCCCTTTATTTCGGCATTCAATGCCCACCACGGCCTTTTACATCACCCCCATTCCTGGACTTGACGCTGCAGATACCCCAGGCGGCTGGGAGTCCCCTGAGTACATTAGGACGACGCCCCCTGCTCTGTGTACAGATGTTCTGTTGCCTGCAAGGCTGGTACGCACACACATAGGCGCGCACGCACACACACACACACACACACACACACACGCTCACCTCACCTGGCTCGCTCCTATTTCTAGATGCAAATGGGGTACCGTCCCCATCCAGGTCCTCTTGCCCCAGCGTCTGGTTTCCGGGCCCTTCATCAGAGGACACACGGCACCCTGTCCCCCGCACAGATCCCTCAGGTCACTCTCAAGTCCCCACGGGCAGGGCAGACCCTGAACCCCCTGTGCCACATACCTGGCACCCTGGGGTGTGCAGAGGGGTGCTCAGTCCAGGTGCCCAGCCCCCAGAGAAACTGCTCCCCTCCCTGCCAGCCAGCACTGACCGCATTCCTCCTGCAGCCAGGCCTGTGCCAGGTGCCACAGGGCAGCGGGATGGGGCAGGCCCCCCCTGACTTCCAGGAACCAGGGGCTGGCGGACAAGCAGGCCTCCAGCTCACATTCACTTAACACTTACAATGAGCCAGCGCCCGGCCAAGTCATCCCCAGGGGACCACAACCCACCCTCACAGCAACCCCAAGAGGGAGGCTCTCTCCGGATGCGCATATGAAAGATGAGCCACACAGAGCTCAGAGGTCGAGGTCGGGCAATCTGCTCCATACGGGGCTCCTGAGGGCCGAGCGGGTGGGAAGGAAGGCAGGGGCGGGCCTGGGCCAGTGCCTGAGCTCCTCTGCATCCCTGTGAGCCCCAACAGAGAGACACTGGTCATAGGCGCCAAGGGGTCCTAAGATAGAGGTGGGGTGGGAGGGAGGGGGTGGGAGATGGAGCTGAATAAAGCTGCCCAAAGTGCCGGCAGCCCCTCCCCAGGGGGCACTTTGAGGACAAAGCTGAAGCCTTGGATGTCTGCTTTGTGCCCCTCAAAACCCAGTCCAGGGCCAGCCGTGCAGCGGGCGTCCCTCGAGTGTGTGCTGAGTGCGCATGTGGAGAAGCGCCGTCACTGAGTGCCTACTGCTCTCAGCTGGTCCAAGACCAGCTTCAGTGACTCCTCCCAGCAAGGACCACAGTGTAGTCTGCGGCCCATTTCCCATGATGAGGGGCAGAGACTCAGAGAGGTCAAGGATCTTGCCCCAGGCCACACAGCCTGCAAGTGGTACAGTGAGGATGCCATGCAGACCTAGGTCCAAAGCCTCAGACTGGAGGCCTGGTGGTGCCGACACCAGGAGCGTGTCCTTCCGGCTTTCTCCGGCACCTGTAGCATATTACGTACCTAACTTAGAATCGACTGGGCCATCACCATTACTCAGTTACTTACTGCGTGTCAGCTGCGTGCTAACTACTCCCCGTGCATTATCCGTTTAGCCCTCGCAATAATCCTTAAAGGGGTTACCCATTTTACAGATGGGAAAACCGAGGTGCAGAGGGTTGAAGGTGAGGAGATTTGCCGCATAGCTGCTCGGCAACACAGACACGACTCAAATCTAGGTCTCTCCTGGCCAAAGCCCATGCATGCGAGCACCACAGAAGCCGCCTAACTCACCTCGCTAGTACCCAGGACGGTAAACTGAGGCACAGAGAGGGAGGTCACCCAATGAGCCAGGATCCCTGGGACCCTGAGAGTTTTTCTGTTCTGTGACCCACAGGAGATGTGTCCTGGGCCCCATCCTCGGCGCAGCAGCATTTTAAATGGGCCTGAGGCCTTATGCCATTTCCATGTCACAGCCAATGAAATCCGAACACCTCCCGGCCCCTCCCAGGAAGCCCGACGACAGCCAGGGGGCCGCTTACTCACTGACAGTCCATCCCCAATGGCCACACGCAGGCCCAAAGTGCGGACAGTGGGCCTCAATTACTCATTACTTTCTGAGGCCCGGAAGCTCTCCCCCAGCCGGGCCCACACCGGCAGGGCCCCGGCGCTGCCCGTCCCGGAGTGCTCAGCCACGGGCCTTTCGAGTGGGGACACCCACCCAGCAAAAAATACAGAGCATACAGAGCCAGCAAAAGATACGGAGCCAGCCCCTGCCCTCAGAAAGGAAACAGCCAGTACCTCCCCTCTCCCTGTGACCAGCAGGTGGCCGTGCTCTGGCCAAGGGGACTTACTACACTGACAGGAGACTGGTGGCGAGGGAGGCCTCCCAGGGACACAGGGCCAGGTCTGGAAATGCAGATGAGAGGTCAAAGGGCTGGGCTCCCCACTGGCCCTGCTCTACACTCTCAGGGAGGAGGGACCGTCTTGTTGGTGGTTTTCTTCCCATCTTACTTGTGCAGTAGCTGAGACCCAGAGAGGTTAAGTAACTTGTCCAAGGTCACACAGCAAAGACAAGGCCGAGCAACAATTTGAGCCAGGCTGGCAGACTTCATCCCTCACACTATTATTTAAGAAGTCCTGGTTCTGCTTCTAGGAATATATCCTAAGAAAACCGAAACACCAATCAGAAAGGATATATGCACCCCTACGTTCATAGCAGCACAATTCACCATAGCTAAGATCTGGAAACAGCCCAAGTGCCCATCAGTAGAGGAGTGGATAAAATAGCTGTGGTGCATTTACACCGTGGAATACTATGCAGCAGTAAAAAAGAAGGATCTCTTACCCTGTGAGACAGCATGGAGGGACCTGGAGAGTATCACGCTAAGTGAAATAAGCCAGTCAGAGAAAGACAAGTATTCCATGATCACACTCATATGTGGAATCGAAGTAACAAAATAAACTGAGGAACGGAGTGGATCCAGAGACAAGAAGCAGGGGACAGAGTGCGGAATCTGGGAGGGAAGGGGGGAGGGGGGAGGGGGGAGGGGAGGAGGGTGGGTGGGTGGGAGGTAATCCACCAAAGACCTTGTATGCACATATGCATGGACCATGGACACAGACAATAGGGTGCTGAAGGCCTGGGGGTGGGGGGCAGGAGCGGGCTGGAGGGGGTCAATGGAGGGAAAGGGGGACATATGTAATTCTTTCAACAATGAAGATTGAAAGAAGTCCAGGTCCTAGAGCCACCTGTGCCTCCTCTTGCTATTGGACCAATGGCAGCTTATTTCAGGCTCTGAGCCTCACTGTCTTCACCTGTGGATTCCCCGAGTCCCAGCGGCTGGGAGGCCACCCCAGAAGCTGTGAGAACGCGCCTGCCTGTCCCAGTGGCGGCTCAGTGTCACTGTCAGGCCCACAGCCTGCACTCTGATTCCCACACTCACAGCATTCCTGCTGGAGGACAAGGTCAGAGCCAAAAGGTCCTGCCAAGGACAGGAAGTCCCCTCCCTGCCCCGCCCGCTCCCTTTGGGGGGCCCCGTGCCCAGGGCAGGAGGGGGGCAGTGCTGCAGCCCAGACACGAAGCCCCAAGCCTGCTGACACTGGCCATGCCGACCACCAGAAATTTTAAAAATCCACCTTCTTATCTCAGGGCAGGTGACACCCCCCCCTCCCCGGGCTGCAGGAATGCTGGCAGGGTGCCCCTCCCCCTCCAGGCTGGGAAAGAAGCTGGGAGGGGAGTGCTGAATCCGCCCCCCCCCGCCCCACCCCCAAAACACCCCTCACTGGCTCTGAGACCCTTCAGACCAGAACATTCCAGGGAGTTCAGAGCTTGCAGGCTGAGCCGGGTGGCCTCCACTGCAGACCCCTCCCTGGGCAAGCCCATCCCCCACCACGGGGGCCACAGGGAGCTCTCCCTGGGGACCCCCAGCATGCCTCCTGGGAATCCATTTCCCCACCAGTATTCTCTCTGAATAATTTCCTTATTCTTCCTGAAAACACCTGCCTGGTGTGGTGGAAAGAAATACAAGCTCCTGAATCCAGACCCTGGGCTTGAACAAATCCCTTCCCTGCTCTGTGCCTCAGTTTCTCCATCTGTGGAGTATGAGTGTGACCCTCACTTCCTTCAGGAGGAAGAATAAAACAAGCGCATGATGCAAGAACCACTTTCAAAGCCCTACAAGTGGGGCTCTGTCGGGAGGGGCAGGTGGTTTCTCCCACCTGAGCTGGACACACCTGCCCCACTTCACACACACACACACACACACACCACAGCCCGGGAGGGGGGGGCGAGGCGGGGGGGGGCGGTAAAGGAGCTCCTGTTTACCCAACACTGCGCCCCTCTAGACGGGGAAACCCTGGAGGCCAGCAACACGGGGCCAGCGGCAAGCAGGCTCCCAGCAAGTGTTTGTTGAATGAATATCTGACTGAATGGATGGAAAAGATGATGTCACCGCTTTAAGGGACGGGAAGAGATTAACCCAAGAACATACATGCACATGGGCATAGCCCATGGACACAGACAATGGTGTGGGGGGGCCTGGGGCAGGGGCTGGGTGGAGGGGGGCAAAGGAGGGGGAAGTGGGGAGCATCTGTAATACTGTCAACAATAAATAATAAAGAAAGTAAATTAAAAGTTCTATCAGACAGGGCAGCTTCCCATCCTGTTCATGCCACGAAAGACAGTCTCCAGCATCCCCCACCGGGCCAGCTTGCAGGGTAAACCCCCCTGGGGAGGCCGGGCGCGGGGTCCGAGTGTCAGGCTTAGGCAAGGGGCATGGAGAGAAACTTGGAAACTGGAACACGGGCGGTGAGAGGGGAAGCCGCGCTGCAGGAGGGACCGCCCCGGAGGCCCCCCTTCCGCCGCCTCAGCCTGGCTGTCTCGGGAAGGCCGGGACCTAGCCGAGCCTGGCGGCGGGAACAATGCCGGGCAGGTGCCGGCCGAGCTGCGTGAAAGGCCCAGCCCGGTGTCATTGTCAGCGCTCAGCCAAGTGCAGAAAAGCAATTTACTGGTCACGCCGCTTGCTCCCCTTGGAAATTTTTAAAATTCTTCCGATTTGAGCTATCCGCGGCGTCCCAGGTCGTGTGGAGAAGGGATTTTATTAAATCTCAGCTTCCCACTTCCTGGGGTAGCCGGGCGGGAAGGCGGGGCTCGCCCCTCGGGGGTGGGGAGGACCAAGCCTGGCATTGACTATGCTCGGGGAAATGTGGCTGGGGGGCGGGCGGGGGCCCATTGTGGGACCGGGGGCCGATGGATGGGAAGAGGGGAGGAGCCCCAAAACTTCACTGCTCCAGTCCCCCAAAACATGGAGGTGGGGGGAGGGCATGGGTGTGCTCCTGGGCGGATGCGGCTTTGCAAGACTTCTTGCACACCTACCAGGGCCACCCCGTTCACAGATGAGGAACCCAAGGCACACGGGGGTGAACAGATAGGGAAAGACGGGGTTGCACAGCCCTTCCACTGTGCAGGAGGCCGGGCCCTGCTCACAGGGGACCTCCCGCTACCTCCCTCGAAGCTCACCCTGCCCAGGAAGCAGCTGCTGCAGGAGTCTGCCCAACCTCCCCTCCCGAGGGAGCAGACTTCAGACGCCCACAACTAACTCATGGGTCCCACCTCTATCTCTATGGCCACTCCACCTTTGTCCCTAGAGCATGAGTGGGGACGTGAGCCTGCCGACCTTGCTGTGACACCCTGAGGCGGTGTTTCCTCATCTGTTAGGGATCCTAGTGCCTTTGAAAATCTGTGGGGAGCTGGGAACCCCAGCCCAGACACAGGCATATTTGGACACCGTTTGGGTGCAATGTTTCGGGGGCCCTCCCCCGCCCCCCATCCTGAGACCCTCTTAGGGTGAAGGGGTTAAAAACATCAGTCCGACTGCAGTTTGAATGGGGGAAAGCTGCAAAGCAAAGGGGAGGTAGGAGAGGGGGCTCCCTCACCTGCTTGGAGTCCTCACCCAGATGGACGTAACCCAGACAGACCACCCAGCTCTTTCCCGGGAGGCTGGCTCCAGCTCTGGCCAAGGAGGTGGAGGTGGGATGCAGGGGCCAGGTTCCCTCCCTCACACTCCCCCCGAGAACACAAAGACCACACAGCAACCCCTCCTGGGCCCCACTTCAAGGACGCAGAGGCAGCGAGCATCAGGAAGCTCGGGCAACAAAGTCCGCAGCCATCTCTCTGCAGGCCCGGCACTCGGGGAAAGAGCTCTTGCCCCGGTCACACAAGCAGATCCGCCAGCGTGACCCTAGGGCCTGCCCTCTGCGTAGGGACTCAGCTGCAAACCAGGCAGGCCATGCCTGGCACTGGCCTCTCTCTCTGACACCAGCCATTCCCCCACCCCCACCCCCACCCCCACCCCCGCCACCACACAGGGTCACATCTGCTTTGGCAAACAGCCAGTCTTAAGTTACTGACTCCAGTTGTATTGATTCAAGGAGTCACTGGGGACCCCC
>NW_005871381.1:130697-154569 GCF_000147115.1 Myotis lucifugus
GGTAAGCGTTAGAAAGCCGTCCGGATCTCTGCGCCAAGCGAGCAATGAACCCCCGCCGCGGCGCAAAAAGGTGCCCGAATAGGGCAGGCAGTGGTCCCCAAGAACGCAGTTAGCTGCGGAACGTCCTCACTCGCCCACATTCCCTCCTCATTCTCACACCCACTAGCGCTTGAGTAGGGGAGCAAGGAGGGGGCGGGCCAGGCCCAGCCCCTGGGGCGGCTCCTTTTAAGAGGGGTCACTTTCACCCGCCCTGAGAGTCCACGCAGGATGGTGGCGTGTCCCAGCTGCCCTCTCAGACACCTGGCCACACTAAGTGGTCCCCTTCCACTCTCCTTCCCTGCATTAGATACAAACAAGTGCAGAAAACCTTGTGAGGTTGAGGGGGAGGGGTTTCCAGGGTGTCTCTTCCCCTCGGGGCTTGCGGCTGGGTACTCGGGATCCCAGCCGGGCTCTCCCGTAGGCGAGTCAGCTTTGGAAACGCATGGCTGCCACCTAGAGGCTCAGAGGCTTCACTGCAACCCCAGCCCGGGCTGACTACGACCAGGAGGAGCCAGCAGGACTCTGGTCAGCGACCACTCCAGGCCCAACTCTGGTCTCCTGGCTTGAGACTTGCTGCCCTTCGCATGCTAAGCAGTTTGACTCCTTTAACCAGGACCCCTCTGAGGACATCTCTTCTCACCGCCTCTGCCCCTTTTGAGGCGTTACTCTTATCCTCCCCACCAACCTCAAAACGATGTTCTTGTCACATGCAACCGCTGGACTCTGGAGCCCAGACAGCAAGTCTCTGGACAAGCTCAAAAAAACAAAACCCAGGAATCCAAATTACTGGGTTTAAAACCTCCTGTGTCATTGGCTGGGGTTGATGTTCCCATTTCACTGGCGTGTAAACTGAAGGAGGTGCTATTGAACGCTGCTATTCCCTAGTCACGGAATATGAAATGGCAACAATTGTCCAAAATACCAGGCCTCTCGGCCAGCCATGTGAGGCTCCCTTTCAAAGCTGAGGCTGTCTTAAACAGATAGCCTGTTTCAGCATTGGACACAAGTGCAGAAAACCTTTTCAAAACTAGTTGCCAGCCCTGACTGGTTTGGCTCAGTGGATAGAGCGTCGGCTTGCGAACTGAAGGGTCCCAGGTTCGATTCCGGTCAAGGGCATGTACCTTGGTTGCAGGCACATCCCCAGTGGGGGGTGTGCAGGAGGCAGTTGATTGATGTTTTTCATCGATATTTCTAACTCTCTATCCCTCTCCCTTCCTCTCTGCAAAAAATCAATAAAATATATGTAAAAAAAAAAAAAAACTAGCTGCCAAGTGATGGGACAAGTTCTTGTGTGAAGTGCTGGGCTGAAGATACTTAGACATTCTCATTGCCAGAACGGGACTTGCAGTTACTGGTAAGTCCCAAGTCCTAGAGAAAACGAACCTACCCCAAGATAGGTGCAATGGCCAGATGCCACAGTCATGGACAGAAATGCCCTGCCGGGCCCACGCCATCACCACCATCCTGGAGCTTGTGTTTGTATGAAGAACTCTGACAGACCAGTCAAGAGGTAGTTTTGGCCAATTGCAGTGTTTGAAGTATCTCCTGGCTAAGAATCTTCCAAGTTTTCTATCCTGTTCTCTATTACTTTTAGATGGAATAGGTCTGTATGTTCTAAAATGCTTGCAATTCTTTTCAATGCTCAAAGCATATTTGTCCATCTCACAAATAAGACTGTCACTCAAATACAACTGACCAAAGAGTTGTCAAGAGAACAGTTCTGAGTAAGGATATAAACTCAAGTCAGAGGTCCTAGATTTGAGTATTGCTTCTAACATTTACTTAGAAAACTACAGCAAGTCTGTGCTTCCTACCAACAAACCATGGCTAAGAACAGTAACAACTCAGTTGTGTTACTGAATGAGGTCAGGCACACATGAAGGCTCCAGGAGCTTTTAGCTTTTATTAATTTGCTCATTATGATTTTCAGGTTATTTTCAGTTTTCATTTCATGAAGTTGGGAGGTGGGAGCATGCTCAATTTACAGTTGAAGGTGTTCAACCTGACTCCAAATCCAGTCATTTTATATAGAGTTCACATAACATACATGAATCTTAAATGTTCTTTCCATCTGAATATGGCGTGTTCATATAGCACTTAGTATGTGCCACTATTTGTCATTTCTCAATTTAATTAGCACTTAGATCCTGTGTAGTGGGTCCTGGGTGAAGAAGGCCAATAAGCAGAGCTGACCGTGCAAAGGAATATTCCAGCCAAAAGACGTCAAGTGCCTGCAAGTAGGAAAAGGCTGGGTGGCAGGCAGGGTTGGCCAGGGGGAAGAGTGGGAGGAGATGAGGGTGAGAACAGGCGATGCTTGGTCATCCTTTGCAAAGGCCTTTTTTCCTAAAAGGTACTATTTACATAAAAAATGTAAATGCATGTTTCAAGTGTACTTGGAGTTTAACAAATGGAGTTTAGTTATGCAAACACCTTTCCAGGTAACCTCCCCACACCCATCACTCGACCCAAGTTACCATTAATCTATTGGGTCTAGATTCTAGTTTCACATAATGGAACCATATATTATGTGCTTGTGTCCAGCTCCTTTTGCTCAGCATGTTTTTGAGACTCATCCTTGTCTGTTGTTGCTTTTATCTAGATGTTCCTTTTTATTGTCAAGTAGTACTCAACAGTGAGGATATACCAGCTTGTTTGACAATTTATCAAAGGCTTTGAAACTGAAGGTTAAACTCGTTTTTAGAAACTGCAGGTGAACTGGCAGCACGTAACAGTGGCAGCAGGGAGCAGGCTGCCAGTCCAGGCCAAAGTTCGGTAGTTGGGATTAGGTGGCCGTGCTAGTCCTGCTGGAACCATCAGACCTGCATTTCATCCCCAGCTCTAGGCTAGTGAACTCTCAATTTTCTGAGATTCACATCTCACATCTGCAAAACCCCTGGTTGCCTTAAGGGAAATTGAGAAGGTATGTTGACTGCTAGCCCAATGAATGTCAGCCCCGCAGGGCAGGTACCTGCTTTGCTTACTGACTAGTCCTAAACACTTGATAGTCAGTATATATCCAAACTAGAGGCCCGGTGCACGACATTCGTGCACTGGGGGTGGGGGTGGGGGTGTCCCTCAGCCCAGCCTGCGCCCTCTTGGTCCGGGAACTCTCAGGGGATGTCCAACTGCCAGCTTAGGCCTGCTCCCCCCAAGGGGTCCTTAGCAGTGCCCCAGAGGCAGGTGACTCCCGCCACTGCCGCTGCACTCGCTGTGCCAGCCAGCCGTGAGCCCGGCTTCTGGCTGAGCGACACTCCCCATGTGGGAGCGCACTGACCACCAGGGGGCAGCTCCTGCGTTGAGCATCTGCCCCCTGGTGGTCAGTGCACGTCATAGCTACCAGTCATTCTGTCATCCGGTCAATTTGCATATTAGGGTTTATTATATAGGATGTTTAGATCCTTCCTATCTCATTTTCAAGTGAAAGTTAAACTAACAGCATCTCAATCTGTTTCAGCCTCTCTCCAATGATAAAACTCTTAAGTGTCAGGTTATCTGCAGAATACAAACTTTTTAAACAAAGATGGGAGAACCTTCAGCCCAAGACCATAAAACAAATGCAGCCTTCCAGTCTTCAACAGGATCAAGCAGTTTAATAAGAAAAGTACACCCTTAGCAGAGGAGGCTCTAAAATTTTCTCAAAACCACCTCTTGAAGCTTTCACAGCACTAAAACGGGACCTCTACTGCCAAGTTTGAGTCAGGGAGCAACTGGCTCCTTGGTGAGAAATGGCTGGAAGACAGCCTTAACTTTCAGAAATAACTTTAACTCTATCATCTCAATAGCCCACACCACTCATTATCTTTGATTAGTAAGCTCAGTATTTGTGACCCTCAAAATTTTGCCCTTGAATAAAAGCCCCACACCCTTGACAATGTTTACCTCCCTTCATTGAGCTAGTAGTCAAAACCATATACTCCCTTCTGCACGCTTTGTGACATACCACTAAAACCTCCATCCATCACGACCCATCATTTTGCACGATCCAGTTCAAACAGCCCAATCTGCTCTCCCCAAACGGCCTTATTAACCTGTTGTTCTCTGGTGAGGCTGAAGGTAACAGCTCTAGTTCTCACCCATGACCTAACCTTACACGATTAAGGCATCAAATGAAGAGAAGCTTCCTGCAGCCAGCCTCCAAGTGCTCTTACAATCCCCCCCTTGCTTTTCCCAAAGGGTGTGATCTGCTCATCCAGTCAGCTAATCATCGACAAGCAGTGCTCTCACCCACTGTGGTCTCTGAATACCCGTTTTCTCAAGAACCAAAGCTCCTTGGAGGAATGGATCAATCCAGGTCTGAGAAAATGAAGATGCTTGACATCAAAGACTACTGGAGTCCGTGATGGTAGGAGCAAGCTTGAAGGGGATTCCGTTGCACAAAGATAAAATACACTGGACTGAAACACAAATACCTAAAAGTCTGGATTCAGGATACTTAAACTCACTAGTTACTCTGAGGTTGCTAGGACATGAATCCATCGTCCTGAAAATTGGCAAAATAAAACATCAAAAATATTTTTCAAAGTTAGGTACAAATGGAGGCAATAAAAGTGGGGATTTTAAAGAAAATGCTTGCAGAATAATGAATGGTATTTTGTTTAGGCTAAATGTTCATGTTCAGTAGACTGGCTTATGGGAAATACAGTTGATTCAAGCAGCAAGTACTTTAAAAATGCAAACTGCAGACCCACCTAAAGCCAAGTAGTATCCTAGTGAAGGTACTATAAACCCCAAACTTGATAATAAACCAGCTTCTCTTTCAGCTTCCTCCACTATTGATCAAGATTTTTTACTAGGAAACACAGGAAATCGTTTTTTCCCTTATTGGTCTTAGAAAACTTAAAAAATGCTGATTAAAAACAAAACTTTGTTTTCCATAATAGGCACCTTAATATTTGCTTTTAGCAATTAAACTTACATTGACCCAAGTATGGCCACATTACCAGTCTGCACTGTGCTAAGAAAAGTCAGTTTTTTAAAAAGGTTATTTTCTGAGTTACAAAGCCTAGGAGTTCCATTTTCAGATCACTGTCATATTGAGTTGGCTGACGTGTAACTAGCACTATTAGTGACTGTTGGGGCAGAGGAATCTTTAATTTCTGTATTTCCAAATAACTAAGCCCGACCTGAACATTTTTCAACGGTGGATCTGATTAGCTCTTTAAAATAAGCATGAACCACCAGTAAGGCCAATTGCTTTCCCTCAGAATGGTGAAGTCCTTTTGGGTTTTAAACCCGTTTAAAAGTGCTAATCAGCCAAACCAAAAGTTAAGGTTTAACTTCTACACAAAGCACTAACACACTAAAAATTTCAGACCTACTTTTGGTTGACATTTATACTACTAGTACACTTCTACTTCTGAACATATTAAGTAACTAATACTAACAATTACCTACCATACTCCAGTATCACACACAGCAACCTTTGTAATTAATATGCAGGTTGGTTGTAGTGTTTTACTTGGGATTGTCTGATCAATTTAAACGTTTTTTTAAATACAGGAACTTTCCAGTGAGGCAGTTTACCTTCTACTGAGCCTCCGTTAATAAAAGTAGAGGGAAGTTGTAAGGACAGACTGTCCTGGAAAGAAGTGATCAATGAAGAAAACTACAACCTGAAATAAATGAACTGACACCTGGAACTGGGACCCAACAGCTAAGTACTGCACCCATCTTTCCCCCACCCTCTAAACCAGTGGTTCTCAACCTTCCTAATGCCACGACCCTTTAATACAGTTCATGTTGTGGTGACCCCCAACCATAAAGTTATTTTTGTTGCTACTTCGTAACTGTAATTTTGCTACTGTTATGAATCATGTAAATGCAGGATGTATTTTCATTGTTACAAATTGAACATAAAGCATAGTGATTAATCACAAAAACAATATGTAATTATGTATATGTTTTCCGATGGTCTTAGGCGACCCCTGTGAAAGGGTCGTTCAACCCCCAAAGGGGTCGCGACCCACAGGTTGAGAACCACTGCTCTAAACCAAGGCTACCCTGGAAAATCATCCAGATTAAAAGGCTGCAGACCACATCAAAATGTACCTGGAATTGTATAGGCTGGTGCCACTCCTAATCAATATAGAAGATAAAACAGACTGAGGGAGGAAAAAGAAAAATGGGTAAATAGTGCATGGAATGGGAGAAGAGCATTTGGAAAACACACACACACACACCAACACAAATTTGAAGTCAGTAAATAAAGTCTCTCTCCTAAAGTTTAAACAAAAAGGAATGAGAAAAACATCCAAGAGAATCAAACAGAAGGCCTACGAATGAATGGGAGTTAAGTGGGAGGCTGAAATCTCTCAAGAAAATGGTCCAGAATTAGAGACTGTGGAGAACAGACTCAGTCTAGCCAAGGCCCAGAACAAGATTATAAAACACATAAAATCTCAGAACCTGCAACACACACACACACACACACCCTACTCCTGGTCACATGCAAAATACATGAAGCCCTAGCTGGTTTGGCTGTGAATAGAGCTTTTTGGCCTGCAGTCTGAAGGGTCCCAGGTTCGAGTCCCGGTCACGTGCCCAGATTGTGGGCTCAATCTGGGGGAGGGGAGGGTGCAGCTGAGAAAGTAGTTCATTTTCTGTTCTGGTTAAATAGGGGGTCTGATGGACCATTTGGAAACACATTAGCATGGTTACAATTAACTACTATCAGGAGACAAGAAGGTAAAAGCACTAAATACATGAGAAGTAGATTGGTTAGCTGTGAGAAGCCTAACTACTTAGACGTATGGAACAGGGACTATTTCTCATGAGATTTTAGGATACTATTTGACACTTAATTGTGTACATTTATTTCTGACAAAGTATAAAGAGAATAAATAATAGAGACAGTGCTACTTTATTAAAATACTGAGTTTTATTTCACATGTATATTTTTGTCTCCCCACCATTCCCATTTGTCTGACCACTACTACTACTATGTCCTATCATAACATTCCATACATACTTAAAACCAAGCAAAGGGTGGAGTTCCATCTTTAAAAACTAAACAGGCATTTTGGACAACACATTCTTGGCAATGGGACCTGGACAACATTTATCAGACACGGTAGGGAAAGTTCTCACTCTGCATTATAAAAAGGACAGCCAGATATCAACTGTTACAGAAATGAAATAAGACGGAAAATTTTAACAAACTGTTTAAACTATTTTCTTAAAGAGACTTCCTCCACTGCCAGAGATCTTGAATAGCCTGGAAAAAAAAAAAAGAAATGTGGTTAAAGAACCACAGCACTTCACAGACAACCAATAAATTAAACCACGTCTCTCAACATACCCAGTTTTCATTCTACCACCAAAAAGGTTCACTCAAGATCAGCCGTGGGCAAACTACGGCCCGCGGGCCGGTTCCGGCCCATTTGAAATGAATAAAACTAAAAAAAAAAAAAAAAGACCGTACCCTTTTATGTAATGATGTTTACTTTGAATTTATATTAGTTCACACAAACACTCCATCCATGCTTTTGTTCCAGCCCTCCGGTCCAGTTTAAGAACCCATTGTGGCCCTAGAGTCAAAAAGTTTGCCCACCCCTGCTCTAGATAATTAAGATTTTTTTAAAAACTTATACAAGGAAAGTATCATTGTCAATTTCTACTTATAGATGATTTCTATAGGGCGGAGCAAAAGTAGGCTTATAGTTGTGAATATGCAAAACACAGGATTCTTGTATTATAATTTACTGTAAAGTAATTACATTTGTCCCACCCTGTACTTGTTCTCATGCTGGTCATTAGCAACATCCATGTAAAAATAAAACTGTTCAAGCGATACAAAAATCCATTTCATGAGTCATGGTAAGTACAGTATAATCTACTTCAAGATGGCATTTTTCTACTCATAAACAATGTTCTTTTTAAAGAACAGTCTTGATTTTTTTTTCAGCTCTTAATTCAAGAGTTTCTGCAGAAATTTGCTATTTCTCAAAGTCCATCTGGAAGGGATTTTACTAGCCAAATCCTCACAAGCAACACTTTTTTATACGGAAAACTGCGTGCACAAGCAATGGGAAATTTTTTATGGTGCCTACTTGCATCGGTAGCTATGCCATAAAAACATGAGACATTTAGTTTGATCATCTCTGTAGTAGTAACCTGAGCTATTACATTCTTTGCTATTGTAGAAATTTCATCCTGGTACTTTTCAGAAAACAGTGAAGAAAATACTTGGAGTCAGAAAATACTTCTGTTAGCAGTGAGTTCATGGTTTCAGCTGCAAGACTGATGTTACGCTGTGTGGACGGTCCTTGCACCTTTATCACTTTTTGTCTTCACCTGAATTTCTCTTAATCAAAAATCCCAGTCTGCCACTTTCCTCAGTACAGAGTGAAGAAATCCTCTCTCTCTTACAGTTACCTGCTAGTACATGCTGGTTTCTGACTTTCCACCATTTCAACATTAACAACCGCATACAGCAGTTTTCAAAATGTTTATTAATAAGTGTCAACTATTCAGAAAACTTTCAGAATTTTGAAGTTCACATACACACACACACACACACACACACCAGAACAGCCAGAAGAATAAAAATGGTTGAACTTGATCATCTCCGAGCCACCAAGTCAATCAAAGCTGAACTCACAATCAACCAACCATAAAGTGTTTAACTATTGAAAGGGTTTCAAATCTGAGAAAAATAGTGTTGCAATTTATGTAATTTAAATACCAAATATTGTGGTAGAAAAATAGCTGACAAATTCTTTATTAAAAAAGCTGAAAAGACTTAGGGAGCCCCAACAGAAACAAACCTTAGGCTATGTCTGGTATATACACAATACCTAGTAACCCTATGTAACTAACTTTTGTTTTCCTTTACAACTTATGAGTCACTAACTGTGAACGAGACAAAAATTAATACATCATTTTCCATTGTTAAAATACCTTTACTTGTAAGAACAGAAAGTCTACGTTGACTCAAGCTAAAATATCGAGCATTAAGTACAATTTGGTTTCTTGCTTCCAGATTTTAAACTTTAGGTTCATTTCAGCAAAATGTGCTTCCCATAAGATCTATGGAGAAATGGGTTCCCTCTGCCAACTCACAGGAAAGCGAAAGGCCAGACTGCCCAAGCAGCCAAGTGGAGCAGCAAGGAAAGCCACAGCTCAGGTCCTTAGCCAACATAGTACCAACAGTAAAACTGAGCTCACTGACAAAGAGGTAATTTACCAACTATATAAAAGTTGGGGAAAAGATATTTAAAAAGTTATCTTCTCAGTCTCTGCCAACTAAATTCTTAAGCATTTCCATGTATTCAATCTGAAGTATTGTCTGTGGTTAGGAATCTTTTAAAAGCAGCCAAGATTTAAAGAGACTAAAAGAATCATAATAAATCACAATAAAAAAATTTGGATTAGGTCATGTCTTGAGAAAACTCGGTTACCTCCACGTCAGTCATCCGGAAGCAATTCTTCACATAATTAATGAACTTGGCTTCCACTTTGGGAAGAGAACCACCCTATTGAGACAAAAGCATTATTAAGGGTAAGTATATAAGCACTATTTGTAAGTTGTTATGAAATTCCTCATATTTGCATGCTATTATTACATGGATCATCAGTTCATTCCTTGTCCCTCCAATTCTTTAAAACATTGACTACATCTGGGTCTTTCAGGTCCAGAAAGACCTACTGAGCAACTCTTAGGACCTAGGTCTTTCATATCACTCCCATACTGACCAGCTTTGCCAGTTTTAAATTCTCTCCCAACTTTTAAAGTAAATATAAAGTACAAGCCATGCTTGAGATTCTTCAGGCACTCAAATGTCAACTTGACTGCCCGCTATATAATCTAACAATTCAGTTTTATCACCACCCTCATCCACCCAGAACCAAATAGGAAACAAAGCAAATACACACCCCTTTTCAGTACCATATACACGTCACCAAAACTGTTAATAGATCACTTTAATACGTACTAAGAACCTAGGCCCAGCACAATACTAACCTGAGTCAATTCAGGGAGCATATGAATGAGGGGAAAATTAACGTGACATTTCATTCATCTCAAACTAAAGTTTAGCATTTCCTTCAATTATGGGCACAAGGAAGAAACTATAATAGTGTTAGCACCAAATTATTTTCTAAGAATTACAATTATGAAATCTTTATCACTACTTTGGAATTATTTAATGTGCAACTAAGTATATCACCTTTGTTTCCTATTTTGATAATTAAATTATTTTCCCCAGTAACTTGAATCCTTTTATGCACTTTAAAAATCAAAAGACTTCAGGAATGCTAAAGGGACCATGGCATGAAGTAGGTTAGGGATCAGGTATGATATATTATACTTAATTGCCTCTATCACCTAGAAAGTAATTTCCATTTTTAAATTATTGTCACATACATTCTTCATTCATTCATTCAAATATTTATTGAGCAGCTAGGGAGACACAAAGGTGTTTAAAACGTGGTCAAAGAGGCGAGATAAATGAACAAGTCAAGAAAAGTTCACTGAATCACAGCAAAAGAAAGGTGTCTTTCAAAGGAGCCTGAGATTGCTTCCAGCCTGGAAGGGGGCATGGGTGAGTGATAAACCGGGAAAGGGCATTGAGATTAAGATAGAAGACTTCAGTCTGGATTGTTGATGATACACTCAGTATGGACTATATTTGTCTCTCCTTTTCCTCTTTCCCCATCTTTGGGCTTAATTTACCAGTAGTGCCCAGGATTGTTCAATGCGCCTGCAATTAAACCAAGGAGATAGGTCCATATTAAAATGCGGGGGAGGGGTATCTAAAAGGTTATTTTAGCACTGTATGCAAGGGATAAATAAAGCAGCGATACGAGGAAGGCAACAAGGTTTACAGTAGTACAAAAGCAAAATCAAGAGGTACATTCAGGCTCTAAAATTTTATTTTTCCAATTGACTTGACTCATCTCTGCACAAGGACAGGAAACCTACGCACACAGGAAACATGGGGAAAGAAGTCAGCGACTTTCCTCACCACCCCAATTTACTCTCAATAACTGGAGTCTAAGTAATATTATCTATAAATTAACGCTTTTCTCAAATCTATAAATTAACGCTTTTTCTCAAATGTGTTTCTAGATATTTAAGTCAATTATCCCATACTCTTCAAGTCCAGAGTTCACAGAAATTTACTTTAGTGCCCTGGTCAAGTAGAATGAGTTAATCCTCTTCTCACATTCTCACTATTTAAGACAAAAAGGAGACTAAATAAAAACCTATTATAGTCACTAAAAAATTCAAGATATAAATATATCAACTGGTGACACCTTGGTATAAAAGAAATGACTCAATCTGTTGGAAAATGTTTTTGACTAGTCAATCCTGAGTTTTTGTTTTTTTCACTACAACACCAGCAGCCAAAGACTGTCTCTACTTTTCCAGCTGTTTCATAAAAATTAAGACTCATACGCCCTCTGCTGGCTCTACAGCATCTTACAACCAGAAGATCAGGTAAAGGGAAGTCTTGTTAGTTCTTGTTGATCTCATTTTAGCATCTACGGTCAGAATGCATCTTACAACCAACTTACTTGTATTTTTTTGTAATGAAAAAATAAAGCACATGTAACTTCAAACATGCAAAAAAAATCACCAGAGATTATAAATGAGTGTAAATAATAATCCATTTCTAAAAAATTTTCATATCACGATCAAGGAACAAGTGTGTATTAAGGATAGTGCTATTCCAAACCTCCAAAGAAGATCATTTGAGTGAGTGGTAAATAAACCTATCTAGTTTTTTAAATATAATTTTACTCACCTTTTCTATACTTGCTTGCATTTTTGCTTTAATGTCTTCTACAGAACTAGGTCCTTTCGGTGTTTTAGGAGTTTTTTCCTGTTTTTTGAAGGATTCTTGACCCTGGAAAAAGTTTAATTCCAAAAAGTTTTAAGAAAGCAGCTCTTAAGACCCAGCCTACCTAAATGTTTTGTGAAGTTATTCTTACAATCCTTTCTTATAAACACTAGTAAACAACAAGACTTGAGTTGCTATTACAAATGAATGCATAGCTGAACAATTATTTTAAGTCATTCCTTAAAAAAAGGAATAGGGATAGTCGGTGCCCACATTTATATTCAACACCAGGTCAGTTCTACACTTACAGGATTCCATCAAAAAGGAAAACAGAAGACCCCTATGCATGAAGCAAAGACAATGCAGCTTGATGCCTGGGGCCCATCCTCGAGCATTTAAATAACCTCAGCCCAGGTATTGGGGTGGGTGGGGGAGGGGGGTTTCTTTTAAGCTCCTTACTTGATTCTAACATGCAGCCAGGTTTGAGAAACTACACCATGCAATACATTTACCTTTCAACAAGCAAGATCCCTTACAGGAGATAATTTTATATCAAAGTGAAAGTATTGCTGTTGGCTTTCTCCCCCACTAGAAAAACAAGCAGCTACACACACAGGACAGTGACCATCGACAAGCACATTTGGCTCTTTGAAGACACCATTACAGTTGTTCTCCAAAGGCCTATCAACTTCCAGACAGACTACATTCGTCCATAGCAGAACCTTTAACTTTTCTAACTAGTTCAAAGCAGCATGGATTTGTATGTTTCCACTTACTTTTGATCTTGGTGTTGATGGTTTTGAGTCTTTTCCATTCTGATTTGATTTTTGTGCATTTTTGGCTGGAGTATCTCGTATGGACTGTAATTAAAATTAATCATCAAGACACATAACAAGAGTACATAAAACTACCCCAAAGCATGTAAGAAAAGCAACCGTTTTGATGTTGCAAAAGGGCTAGCAAAGAGGAAGAAAGCCACATGAATAAAGAAAACAAGTCCTTCCCAACTATTAGAAAAGTTTTCAGGTCAGCCCTACTCTGAACCAATTTAAAGTACGAGAGCATCGTTTCCTCCTAAAGCCAGCTTTCATTCACTAGAAGTCAATAGCACTAAAAATTTTCCATCATTTTCTATTAGCTATTTCTGACAATCTCATAGCATTGTATATCCTACTTACTTTCTTTACTGGAGCTTTTTCTTCTGCTTCCTCATCATCAAAATCATCATCATCATCACTACAAATGAAATAAGTAACTATTATTTGTGCACTCAACAAACAAAAAACCTACCTAGAAATTGATTGAATCTACATTAAATCAAGACATTAAGAACTTTTAAACTTTGGGGGGTGTCAAGAGTCAAAAGCAGGATCTTGAAAGACAGACATGCATATTCATGTTCACTACACCATCTATAACAAAATATGCTAATTAGACCAGACGAAGGATGAAGCCGGGGCCAGGGCCGGAGTAAAGCCCGGTCCTGGAGGCAAGCCGGTGCCAGAAGGCCTACTCTTGCAGGAATTTTTGTGCATCGGGCCCCTAGTTATTCATAATTGCCAAGAGGTGGAAGCAACCCATGTCCTTCAATGGTTAAATGGATAAAGAAAATGTCACATGTACACATGACATATTCCGTCTTAAAGGAAATCCTGTCACATGCTGCGCATGGATGAACCTAGAGGACATCATACTAAGTGAAAGACAGTAACAAAAAAGGCAAATACTACACAATTCAACTTATGAGTCATCTAGAGTAATCAATATCTGCAAGACAAAGACCCCAGAAGGTTATAAAAAGTGAAGCCCTCTGCATGTTTCTTCACTCTGATTTGGAAATTATTCCCGGAGTCCACTAGTGTTAATAAGCAGGGTCCCTCCCTTTCTCTAAAAAAAAAAAATCTGACTTTGTGCTATTAGATGTTCACTTGTAAACCTACACAAAGGTAACTTGAAATCACCAGATTAAATAAACTCAAGCCTAATTGAGCACCCAGATTTCCCATTCCTCTTGGTATATTATTTTAATCCTTACTAATGGCAAATATTCTAACAGCAAACACCCATTACATTGGGTTGGACACAAATTTTCCTAAGTATTAAGCTCTCATCCTTTCCTTATTTTCTGCCTCTATTGGCATGCTCCAAGGGCTTTATAAAGATCTTCCAGCTTGGCCAGATGAGGTTGCTGAAAATCTCTCTTCCAGAGTTGATCACATTCTTCTCAGTCTCTCTCTGATTCTATCTAAATGTTAATTAATATATGGACCAACCTAGGAACTCAGGGACAAAGTTAAAGAGCAACTAAAAATTCTAATGTAAGTTACTGATACTATTGCATATAGGAAAACCGTAAGTAGCACTTTTTTTAAATCCTCTCGGTGGATTTTTTTTAATTGACTTTAGAGAGGGAGGGGAAGAGAAACATCTTTTAGTTGCCTTCATATGCATCCCGACTGGGAATGGAACCCTCAACCCTTTGGTGCATGCGACAACACTCCAACTGAGCCACCCAACCAAGACATGAATGGCACTTTAGTCCCCAGTGCGCACCTAGTATTTACCATTGCCTTAGGTTAGCAAACACATCAATTCTTGTTTCCAACCTAATTTTAAATTCTCCATGAAAATCCTATTCTCTTTAGAATCTTAATTTCTCAATAAGGACCAGAGAACCAGGAGTCAAAGTCTTTGGAGGGTGGGGATCCAGAAGTCACAACTTACGAAATGAATGTAGCTAGAGCTATTATTCTGAGTCTCTTTCCACCCAACCCATTTACCATAAACTATTCAGCATAAAATACACCAAACTGGTAGCCACAGTCATGTGACCACTACAATATTCCTCAGGAAAAAGGTACCTAGTCAAACATCAGGGAAATACTTCTGAAAATTCTCAATGCACTGCAGCACTTTTAAGGTTCATAGTTCCAACAGTATCCTTTAACTTGGCTCATTTAACCCAGAATGACAACCTCTGACCATTTACCCTTTATTTAAAGCTATTACCCAATTCAACAGGAATATTTTGGAAAATAATTTTCTTAGAACTCCCCATACAACCTTGTCAAGCTTCTAAGTCTATACTTACTCTTCATCATCATCATCCTCATCATCATCATCCTCATCATCTTCGTCAGCAGCAAGTTTTACTTTTTTCTTTAAAAATAAAAACAAGACCTCATGAGCAAGTGCCCAAACTAAAGGCCAGAATGAGATACCTGTAATAAATAAATTACATCTCTACCTGTGGGACCTTGCTGCCACCTCCAGGGGCTGACCGCTTTCCAGACATACTTAGGAGTTTCACATCCTCCTCCTCGTCATCTTCTGACTCTGCATCTTCCTCCACAGCTAAAATAAATTTAGTAGGCACTACTAAAACTCAACCCAGAAGCAATAACTCACCAAAAAGGGCATTAATATATAATAATGAGTATTTAAAAACAGATTCTACTACTTAAAAAAGGCAAAAGCAAACACATTTTACAAAAAGGAACTGTGGGGCCTAACACTCATTACTAGGTTTTAAATGCAAAGTAACAGTGTTTCCAGTATAAATTAGTATATACTACTAAATTCCCATTTGACTACTATAAAGACATAGTCAGCAGGACAGGTAACTGCATAAAGACACAAAATACATACCTACTAAGTGCTGTCCACTAATATGCACAGGCCCTGAACCACACTTCAACCGTAAAACCACAGGTGGTGTTATTTCAAAGCCACCAAGGGAAACCTAAAAGAGATTTGAAATCAATAAATATTGTACAGAAAATAAAAAGTTAAATGTTTTGGTATAAAACCTGCTCATAACTTACAAATGTGTTAACAGGCATGACAGGCAAATCCATAAACGAAATGAACAAACCAATGAACCCGTTTTCCCACCTGATACACAAGAGCAATCACCATGTTCCAGTGTTCACCATTCAACCCCGCAGCAACAAACCAAGCCTATCTCCCTGGGGTAACCTGCCTTACTGCAACAGAATTAGACCCTGCCATGAAATCCAAATTACAAGTGTCCTTACCGTTGGCTGTACAGACATTTTCAAAGTTGCCAGTGTTACTTTAATTGGACTGCCTTCGTAATTCATTGCCTCTGCTTCAACAATGTGCAGTTCATCCTTTGCTCCAGCCCCTAGACTGACCTGTGAACAGAAAAATAGCACTTCAACTTAAGTTTCTATATCATACAATCCCCCAAAAAGTTCTTATGTTAAAAACAAGTTACTTATAAACTTTTCGCTATTACCACTGATGGAAAACTAATTTGTGCACAATGTTGCTTTCAAGTTTTATGGGACTTTTACAATCAATTTCTCATATTTAGTAAATTTGAACAAATGCATAAAAATGCATTAGATGACATACAGGGTGTCCCAAAAAATGCATACTTTAACAGCTGATAGCTCAATTTTGAAAATGAAATGCATTTTAACAAACACTGTTTTTATAATTATTCAAAGTGTGTGTATATATATTTTTTGGGGGGGGGACGACACCCTATAGTTGTACATGTCATCACCTATCCACAGTATGATTACCCAACATTTATTGACCACCTTCAAGTTGAGCAGTCTCTGCAGGGGACAAAGAACATTTACCACTACCCTAAAAACTTTTATAAGGCAGCGGTTCTCAACCTTCCTAATGCCGCAACCCTTTAATACAGTTCCTCATGTTGTGGTGACCCCCAATTTCATTGTTACAAATTGAACATAATTAAAGCATAGGGATTAATCACAAAAACCAAATGTAATTACATGTTTTCTGATGGTCTTAGGCAACCCCAGTGAAACGGTCGTCCAACCCCCAAAGGGGTCGCGACCCACAGGTTGAGAACCGCTGTTATATAAGACATCTTACGTTTATAAACATAAAAAGTGAACAGTAGTGTAACTGGACTTTTACATGATTACCAAAGGAGTAGTAAAAATAGCAATTTTTGTATCACAGGTATACAGAAAATCAGTATACAACACCCCGTTATAAAATATAAGTATTAAGCCACTCGAATAGGAACTAAGGCTGAAATCGAGAAAGGTTTAGTAGTTTATTTTTAAAAGTTTAAGTACCGTTCGTAAAGATAATTGGTGCTCATTTTCATCGTTGTCCACCTTAAAGTGGTAATCTTTGTCGGCCTTTAGTTCACAACCTGTAAATGAAGAAAAAGAGCAACTATAACATGGAGAAAAAAAACACTGAAACTTCAGTGTGGGTAACCAAAAAGGAAACAATTAACTTGTGGCTTTTCACTATTCTACCAGGCCTCTCTTCCTAGATTTCTTGAACACAAATGCCTACAATCAAATAACATCCATACAGGCCTTAACATATCCCCAGGACATGTCTAGTCTTGTCTTAAACATAATTTCTGAACATAATTTAATGTACATCATTCAACTGTATGCTGACATATCCTGGGGAATAGTTCCAATACAAAGGGTCAACAAAAATATCTTGCTATAAATTGACCAGAAACCCAGCTAATTCAAAATGGCTAGAAATAAAAGCATTAACGTATAGTGCATATTACCTATTCCACCAATAAGCAAATTGTTTTAAGTATCATCAGAGTAAAACCTTAATTTAAATGATCCCATTTAATTGCAATCTAATAGTTACTGGTACATAGATGCTTAAATGTTATTGCTCAATTAACAAACCTCAGCATGGCATAAGAAACCAAATAAACTTGGGGGCAGAATGTGCCGTTACTTGAAGCCTGACCGAGACCAAGAAATGGCTTCACCACGTTTACTGAAAACCAATTCTGCTCCCTCCTTACTTAGTATGGTATAAATTGTGTCCTGGGAAGAGGAGGAATCCCAAAACCTTAGAGTATAGCAACAGTAACGAGTCTTATTTGACCCAACTTGAACCTTAGCACGTCTCATCTTATTAAAAAAAAAAAAAAAAGTGTTTGCGCGATTCCGCACATAAGTCACCCTCCCTCCAAAAAACAAAAAATCATTTCTAATGCGCCAGCTCTGGCGTCCAGAACCGCGGCTTAGGTCCTCTGTACCTGCACGTGCGACCTTCCTTAAGTCTCTGAGCTCTGAGCATCACTGGCGTCACCTGCCTAGCGGGCCATCCCCACCTCCCGCTGGTGAAAAGGCTCCATAAATGAGGCTGCCCCGAACAAAGGCCTCCTCCATCCAGGTGCTACCAGCCACTTCACCCCCCATTTCCCGCCCGACGGCCCCAATGGAGCCCCGGGATCCCGGGCTCAGGGGTGACAAGACACCAGCGAGCCCCGGATGCAGCGCCCCTACCCCTCCTTCCCCCAACCACGTGGCAACCACGTGCTCCCAGCGCCTGCGCCTCCCCTCCCCCTGGAGCCCGCCGAGGCCCGGGGGCTGTCTGGGCTCCAGAATTCCTGAGGCCCGGAGAGCAGGACCGGGCGCTACCCGGCCTCTCCTCCTGGAACAAGGCCTGCACCGCACACCACGAGCGCACACCGCCTCCTGCACCAACCCGGGGCCCTGCACCCAAGACACCGGCCGAGAATCAAAAGCCTACGAGCGCACACCCACCTTGGAAAGAATGATGCCCGGAGCTCTATAGTGTCCCCCAGACAACGCTGAACCCCCAGCCAGCCGGTTCAAGGAGCCCCACACTCCGGGTCTCGGCCCGCTCACCCCCAGGCTTCAGGAAGCCCCTCCTTTCCCACCCCTGGGTGCTCACCCCTCCTGGTTCTCCATCCCTCCGGCTGCAAGGCCCTGGCGCCTCGCCTCCCACTCCCTCAGGCCTCCAGCCGGCCTCGATTTCTCCCACAGCCCGGCCTCAGCCGCATTCCCGCCCCCCCATCTCAAAGCCACTAGGCCCCGCTCGGCCTCGCTCCAACCCCCCCGTTGTTACCGAAAAGGTAGTTCTGGGGCCTCAGAGGGCTCATGTCCATGTCCATAGAATCTTCCATGGGGTGGTAGCGCGCACTTAGGTGAGGGAGAAGGCGGGCGGAGACAAACGGCTTCCGCGCTGCAGCAGAGACGCGCAGGACGGAATCGCACCAGGGAAAGGACGCGGGCTCTCTGCGTACATATAAAGCACCAGCAGATCTCGCGAGAGTTCCCAGAGTCTCGCCGCTGCGCGCGTGCTCGAGAGCCCCCCTCCCCGCACAGCAGCCCTCCTGCGCAAGCGCCCTGCAACCCGACTCCTTCCTTCCTCGCCCCCCGCCTCCTCCAGGTACTCGCGGGGTTCCCACCGAGCACGCGCACTCCGAGGCGGGCCCCACCCCTCCGCCGCCGCCGCGGCCGGCGCGCACGCGCGCTCTCCCCGGGAAGCGCGCGCCCCTCCCTTACAAGGCTCTCAACGTCCTGCTCGGGCGCGCGGCCTGGCGCAAAGGCTTGCCAGCCACCCTGTAAGATGGCTAGGCAGCTCTCGCTTTGCGGGCCTTCAGGCAACCGGTTGTAACCAGAGAGCCGTCGACTCCTTTCCGCTCCCCTCATGCTCGGGGCCTCCAAACCGGTATAAACAAGATGTCTGACTTTGCTACCGGCCTGAGCTCACAGTTCACCGCTTTCCCGAAGTTAAAGCTGCAGGTTCCAGAGACAGAGAGGCCTCCAGATCATTCTTTGTTGAGAAGAAAGGATGTAGCTGCTGGCCGGACCTACTCGTCTCTGCACTTGCGGAGGGAACACTGCCCAAGTTGAAACCCCGCATCTTGATGTCATGTTGGGGGCTGAAGGGGGCCGAGTCCGCCTTTTCTGTGTGAGCAGGGCAGGAGCCAGGCCTGGGAGACCAGCAGGGCCGTGTACCCCCAATAACGCACCCACTCGGGTCCGGGAGGCGGATGTGACTGCCCCCACTTTGCAGCCAAGGGAAAAAGTGGAGAGGAGTAAGGTGCCCAAACCGGTGGAACGAGAGAGTTCCCCAGCTCCGATAACGTGCAGACTGCTCGGTACCTTTGCACATACGTCCTTAGGGATGTCCAGTAGTTTCATTCCTAAGGATATATGTGCATAAATATAGGCTAAGAAATGGACTTGCATAGCAGAAGGACAGGTATTTACTTACAAATGTATGTACAGGTAATTGCATCTTTGCACTGTGTACATAAATAGGGTTGGAGTTTACATATCATGGTCTTAGCCCATAGCTTGGGCTCCTATAACAAAATACCACAGACCGGGTAGCTTATAAACGACTGTTAACGTTAAGAAACATTCAAACCTGTAAAGAATTGTGAGTTTGAGCCAAACTGTTGACAATTGCCAGGAAGCAGAATCTCAACGAATTAAGATAATGTTCGAGAGAATGGTGTTTTTCACCTTGTTTTATACATTACAATCAATGGGTTATATGAAATCCATTGGTGATAGATTAGGGAGGCGGGAGAAAGCAATGCGGGGGTGGGGGGAGGACTCTGGGATTGGGTAAAAAATAAAATGATAGACACATGCTTCTTTTACACAGGTGGGTACAGGATAGCTAACAGTCAACAATTAACAGATAACAATAACAATGAGAGAATTCGTGGTATGTGGCCTGGCGCCCTCCAGCATTGGTTGTACCCTTGGGGGGGGGGGGGGGGAGGGAAAGTTACAAGTTACCCTGAGATGCAAAAAGACAATAGGCTCAGTAAAGATCGAAGTGGACCTTTGTCAGGGAAGATACTGGCCTGGGACATGGCTACCCACATAGACTGCTTTTTAATTGGTTTTCATTTCAGACCATCCTTTGTGGTCACTTCAGGTCTCTTGGGTTTGCAAGGCCACCCACCACACAGGTCTCTCCTGAACTGGTCAGGTTAGCATGTGGCCCCTTTGCTTCCACACAACAGAAGTTTATTTCTCACAGTTTTGGAGGTTGGAGTCCAAGATCAGAGTGCCCGCATGGTCAGGTTGCAGACTGCTGGTTGTATCCTCAGATGGTGTAAGGGGCGAGGGAATCGCTGTGGGATCTCTTTTATAAGCATGAATCCTATTCATGAGGGCTCCACTCTCATGACCTCATCACTTCCAAAAGGCCCCACCTACTAATACCATCAGCTTTGCGGGGTGGGATTTCAATATATGAATTTTGGGGGGACGCAAGCAGTCAGAGGACAGCAATTGTTCTGCAAGTTCCCTTTTAATTTCATGTTGCTTAGTTCTCTTCCCAAAGCATTCTTTTTAGGAGTTGTATAATAGTCCATAGAATGAACATATATACTATTTTTTAAATTCTAAGTTTTATTTAATTTTTCATTTGTTAACACATTTTGTGATGGAAAATGTCAAGCATGTACAAAAATAGAATATTATGATGAACACCCGTATGCCAATCACCCAGCTTCAACAAGTAGAAACATAGTCCTTTCCGTGGAGGCGGCATCTGAACTGACTCCTGAAGCATCAGTGGAGGGAACCATGTTCTCAGCAAAGGAAAGGACACAAGCAAGTAAATGAAGGAAATGCAGGGGACTAGCAGGTCGTTCTTTTGCCTGAGGTTATAGTAAGCGAAATTAGAGTTTAAAAAACTGGGAAAATAAAATTAGAGCTACAACATGGAAGGCTCCTAAATGCCGGATAAGAGATTTCTGTAGTTAGCCTTGGTGGGGTAGGCCAGTTGGTTAGAGCATCAACTCTATATGCCGAGGTTTCGGGTTCAATCCCTTGTCAGGGCACATACAAGAGTCAACCAAGAAATGCACAAATAAGTGAACGTTTCTCTCTCTGTCTCTCTCCCCTCCTCTCCCTGTGAGCATGAATAAGTCATCTTTTCTGTTGAAGAACAGTTTAGACAGCCGCCATTTTGGACTGCGTGATTTGGCAGCCACCGTGTTGGCCACATGGCTTGCATCTCCCCGGGGGCCACCATCTTGGAACAGCAGAGGTCAACCCCTCCCTTTGAATTAGCCAATCTCGAAAGACTGCACCTGAGCTCCAATCCAAGGGAAAGGTCACGTGCATCAGAGATGATAAAGCCAAGCAAGGAATAGAGTGAAGATAATGCCCTTTCCATCCCAAAGCACACAGTAAACGAACACAGAGCTCTGACTTGAATAAAAGATTGCCAATACATTGGGTATTGTTTATTATCTTATGGAGAACCTCCTCTTCCAGGTAAATTATTTTATTGCAAAGATGCCTTCTTAGATAGGATGCTGTTTTATGGCAACCTTGCTGAAATTCGCCACCTAGCGTCTCTAATCAAGAGGCAGGGATGGCTCGCCAGCTCCATTTCCCTTCAGGAATGTTCGCGCCAATCCCTTACAAGGATGCCTTGACTGTCCTCAAGCAAAACAAAGGAAAGGGTTGATAGGGAATGTCACCATTTCTTTTTCATTTGAAACATGTTTGAGAATGTTTTCAGTGGCAGGTATTACAGGAGGTTAACTGGCATGTTAGCCATTTTCTCGGGCTCTGGGTTCAGCCTCGAATCAGGTGACAAAGTGCACCATCCACACACTACTTCTGGGAGGTAACTAACCCAGTCCTATGCACTATAGCCCATCCCCCATCTCCAGACTAGAGAGAAGCACCCAAGAGAGGCACCGAGGAGAGGAGAGAATCCTTTGAAAGGAAGTGAGGGCTTTCTCTACCCTTACTTCAAGCCGAATCGGGAGGCCCCACTAGCCCCAGTGCTACCATGGACTGGAGCAAAGGGTGGTGAGGGAGTTCTGGAAAATTTGACCTGTGTTCCCTGGAATTTAGATGGATCCACAGACTGCTGCCAGACTCTCTCTCTCTCTTTCTTCTTTTTAATTTTTTAAAAATTTATTGATTTCAGAGAGGAAGAGAGAGAGACAGAAACATCAATGATGAGAGAGAATCATTGATCAGCTGCCTCCTGCATGCCCTCTACTGGGGATCGAGCCCACAACGTAGGCATCAATCCCCAGAATTGGGCCAGAATCAAACTTGGGACCCTTTAGTCCGCAGGCCAACGCTCTATCCATGAGCCAAACCAGCTAGGGCCTACCTGACTCTTGCCTGGAAAAGTCTGTGATGGCAAAGCAAAGAGAGCTGTAATGGGCTTGGCCTGCACTTCCAGAATTTGGCACATCCAGAAACAGCCAAGTACAAAAGTCTTACAAGGACCTTACCAAGAGGATTTGGTCTGCTGGAGAGAGGCAACCCCACACTACAAAGGCTGTCTCCCCCCATGTCCCCTCCCCGAGATTTAAATACATTGCAGAAATAGAACAAAGAATTTTTGTATATCTTTCAGCCAGATTCCTCCAACGTTACCATCCTACATAATCACAATACCGTGATGAAAGCCAGGAAATTAGCACTGAGACAATACCATGATCTGAACTCTAGACCTTATTCCAATCTCACCAGTCCCGCTAATAGCCCTTTTCTGTGCGTTTAGCTGTTATGTCTCCTTCACCTCCTTTAGTCTGGAAGTTTCTCAGTCCTTTGTCTCCTGTGACCTTGACAATCTGTGAAGATAACTGGCTGGTTATCTTGAAGAATAGCCTTCATTTGAGGTTCGGCTGAGGTTTCCTTGTGATTAAATTCAAGTTACACACGTTTGTTAGGGATACCGCAGAAGCGATGCTGTGTCCTCAGGGCATCATATCAGGAGGGACACGCTGTTTGTCCTATTCCTGATCAAGTTCACATCCATCACCTGCTTAGGGTGATGTCTGCCAGGTTTCTTCATCTCTGAGTCTAAGTCAATACCCCATTTCTCATGGAATTTTATCCCCTCTTTCCGGCCTCCATTCATGAGTTACCTAGAAAGTTATTTCCATTGTGTGTTGCAAATAATGTTCTATTTTCATGTTCTACTGTAAAGAAGAGCTTGTCCTTCTTGTCTCTGTAATTATGTCAGTATGGATTCATGATTCTTGTTTTATTCTATACTAGAGGCTGGTGTACGAAATTCATGCAGGGGGGCGTTCCTCAGCCCGGCCTGCACCCTCTCCAATCCGGGACCCCTCAGGGGATGTCTGACTGCCTCTCGCAATCCAGGACCGCTGGCTCCTAACTGCTCGCCTGTCTGCCTGCCTGATCGCCCCTAACCCCTCTGCCTGCCTGCCTGATCGCCCCCAACCACCTCTGCCTGCCTGATCATCCCTAACCACCTCTGCCTGCCTGCCTGATCAC
>NW_005871381.1:154920-180307 GCF_000147115.1 Myotis lucifugus
GGCTCCTGTGCCTTTTGACTTATTCTACCACTTTTTGTGTGTGTGGTTCTTATTTTCTGTCTCACATGCATCTTGTACAGTCCTTGCCCTAACCCCAGGATCAGCCACTTCAATATTTGTGTTCAATATTTTTTTCCTTGGCCTTACAGTATATAGTCAAAATATTTTTTTTTCCAAAGTTGCTTAGGTTAGTTCTTTTCTGCTGCCACTCCCAGTATGGTTATGTTGTTCATTCATAACACAGGGCTGGTAACTATTTTCATCTTTGTATTAGTTTCCAAAGGCTGCTATAACCAGGTATCACTGGGTACTTAGGCTGGGTGACTTCAACAACAGAAATCCACTGTCTCACAGGGCTGGAGGCTGGGAGTCTGAGATCAAGGTATAGGCAGCATTGGACCCATTGCTTTTAGAGGCATCATCTTGATCTCTTCCTTCATTGTTGGGGTCCAGCCCCAGCAGGTCCAGGGGTTCCCAAAGGTGTGGACGGAGTCGGCGAAGAAGGAATGACACGGAGACAGCGTTAGGTTGATCAGCATAGCGAGGTTCTCTCTTTATTCTCCTGTTACATCTGTATTTATACCATTTGATTTTAATCCTATTGATTCTATTCCAAAGGTTAGGGTGTTTGTTATATCCATTCCAAGTTCACTACTCTATTGTTCTGTTAAACTACAAGGAAGTAACTGAAGGAGATTATCCTAAGTAAAGATTATATAGCTTAAGCATGATTGTTCGTAGTTAAAGTGATTAACTACCCGCCTGGCACTTAGTTAAGGGTTTACTGATTCCCTTCCTTAGTCCTGTTAATCCCTAACTCCAGGGAAAAATCCCCACCTGGGGAAACAACCTTTCTCGGAGAGGTGACATTGGTTCAAACACCGCTAAGAAGAGGAGCAAACATATTAAGAACAGTATGCCATATACCCCAGGTCCCTTGAAACATATGCTGTGCAGATGTTTCTTCCCTGCAGCAACTGTGTCAAGCAGCAAGGATGGACCGGCTTCCAGAAAATTCCCCCTTTTTTATTTTTTAAATGACAGCGCGTGTAAATCAGCGGCCACCTCTCGGATTGGGTTGTTTAAGACTCGGAAGACCTGTTTGTGACTTTGCCAACAGGTCAGTCCGAGGCTTAACCCTATATCGGCTCCCCACACTTCATCTTCACAGGGCGTTCTCCCTACACATGTCTGTGTCCAGATTTCCCCCTTTCATTAAGGACATCAGCTGTATTGGATTAGGGGCCCACCCTACTCCAAAATGACCTCAGTTTAAATTAACTCATTATATCTGCAACAATCCTATTCCCAAATAAGGCCACACTTTGAAGTACTGGGGGCTAAGACTTGGACAGATAAATTTTTAAAGGAAGAAAAAGCCCCCAACTGGTAGTGGAAACTGCCTGATCGTCCCTAACCACCTCTGCCTGCCTGCCTGCCTGATCACCCCTAACTTCCCCTACCGGTCTGATTACCCCTAACTGCTCCCCTGCTGGCCTGATTGTCCCTAACCGCCTCTGCCTGCCTGCCTGCCTGATCACCCCTAACTTCCCTTACCAGTCTGATTACCCCTAACTGCTCCCCTGCTGGCCTGATTGTCCCTAACCGCCTCTGCCTTGCCCTGCAGAGGAGAATACTGGTAACTTGAATTACTCATATGCCACATGTTAGATCCAAAGCAGTGGTTCCTAGGAGGTTGGACCATCGCTGTTTCTGCCAAATGGATATATGAGAGGAAAGATACAGAATGAGCTATAGCCCCTGCTTCTGTATTGGTTCTGAGGTGTTGGCAAAAAATGTCCAGCCTATAGAAAACTTTTATAAGAGTTCGAGCCAAAATTTTGAGGACATGCCCCAAAGCAAGAGATCAAAGGATTGAGAAACGTGCTGGGGAGAATGGCAGTTTTACAGCTTATTTTATATGTTAGAATCAAAGGAGAAGACATAAGGAAGGTGCATGAAATCCATTGGTCATGGATTAAGGAGGCAGGAGAAAGCAAAGCGGGGACACCTCTAGGACCGGACATAAAGGGAACTGGAGGAGCGCATACTTCTTGTGCATTGGTGGGTGCAGGATGGTTACTAATGAACAGTTCCGCACCTGGAGATGGTGTGCGGGGAGCAAGGTAACACTGAGGGTTCTGTGGTCTCATGCCCTGTGCCTTCGAGGGGCCTAGACAAGAAAAGGCTCTGCCATTTCCCCGGATGTCATCCTAGACACGTAAGAACAACGGACAGCCGCTCAGTGGATAGAGTATCAGCCTGCCGACTGAGGGGTCCCAGGTTCGATTCCAGTCAGAGGCACATGCCCAGGTTGTGAGCTCGATCCCCAGTAGGGGGCGTGCAGTAGGCAGCTGATTAATGATTCTCTCTCATCATTGATGTTTCTCTCTCTCTCTCTCTCTCTCTCTCTCTCTCTCTCCCTTCTGCTCTGAAATCAATAAAGTTATTAAAAAATATTATCTCTTTCAAAAAAAAGAACAATGGACAGAGTGCACTGAAGGTGAAGACTGACCTTTGCTAAGGAGCGGGACTAAGGCCTGGGAGGTGACTGCCGCCATGACCTGCCTGCTAGGAATTTGAGATCAGACCCTCCTGTGTGGTCATTCCAGCAACGTGCTCATTTGAAATTAGACAATAAAAATGGATATTAGGAGGCACAAGCCATAATTCGGCTGCTCCTGCCAGCAAGCAAGGTCATAGAGGCACGTGGAGTTTCCATGGCACTCGTAGTAGAAAACCCAGGTTCCAGTTCCAGTTTCCTGGGGGTTAAGAGACATCCCTTTAGAGAGTATGAATCATGGCAAAGGCACTGTGAACCTAGAGCCTGCAACTGTGACCACAGCTTCTCATTCCCAGCTTCCCGACGTAGGCCGGCCAGCTCCTTTGGTGAGCCAGTCTGTGGTGTGGTTCTGTCATTCATTCCTGGGAGCTCAATCAGCTCTTCCAAACCTTCTAACAATTCCCTCATATCTGGTAAGAAATCTGCTGCTGCCAACCGGAGTAGATTCTGTTATCTGCAAGGGAACCTTGACCCATACCATTGGTAACACTTAGCGTCCATGAGGGCTCAGGAAACAGGCCCTTTCTCACCCCACTGATAGGACTCTAAGTTGACGCAATCCTTGTGATGCTTGTTGTGTCTTTAGAATTCTTACCTTTGGATCCTGTTATTCACATCGAGGGCTGAATCCCAAGGAAATGATCAGAGATGCACGCAAAGGTTTGTAATACATAGAAACCATGACGATACTTGACAGTTGTTAAAAAAGAATATTTTAAACCATAGCAAATAACAAGCAAAACTGTTCATAATGCCATGCTCAATGGAAAAGGCCATCTACACACATACATATTTCAGTGCTGTGAGTGAAATGACATGGTGCTTTCGATTTGTTTCAAGGTACTTCAGAAAGAAAAAAAAAAGCAGTGGAGGGAGACAGATGAAACACAACTGGCAAAATGTGGATGATTACTGCAGCCAGGTGTTGGGCACATGGACATTCATTGTAGTTTTCTATCCTATTTTATTATTATTTTTTTTAATCCTCACCCAAGGATATCTTTCCATTGATTTTTAGAGAGAGTGGAAGACAGAGGAAAAGACAGAGAGCAACATCGATGTGAGAGAAACACATAGATAGGTTGTCTCCTGCATGAGCCCTGACCAGGGCCTGGGCCAGGGAGGAGCCTGCAACCGAGGTATGTGCCCTTGACCAGAATCAAACGTAAGACCCTTCAGTCCACTGAGCCAAACTGGCTGGGGTACCCTTTTTTAGGTGTGTCTGAGAATTTCCATAATATAAACTCTTAAAAGTTTAAAAGGAAAATGAAACAGAAAATAAAATTGCATGCATAGTATATGCCTGGTTTTATTATAATATGCATATACCCCCACACACACATAAAAGAGAGACTAAAAACTAAGCCCAAATGAAAAGATCAGGGGTCACCAGGAGTTGGGGGGGATGGAGGGAGGGATGACTAGGCAGAGCACAGAGGATCGTTAGGGCAGTGAACCTATTCTGTACGACACTGTAACGGTGGACACGTGACATTATTCCTTGGTCAAACCAAGAGTGAACCCTAATGTCAACGATGGACTCTGGGTGATAATGATGCTGATCTAGGTTCATCAATTTTCAGAAATATCCCACTCCGGTGGGGGATGCTGATAACGAGGGAAGCTGAGCATGTCTGGGGGCAGGGGGTATATGGGAAATCTCCATTTCTCCCATTGGAATTGGCTGTGAACTGAGAACTGCTCTGAAAAATAACTCTTTTTAAAAAATACATCAAAATGTGAATAGAAGTTATCTCTGAGTGGTGAGATTAGCCTGATGCTAACTTGCTGAAATGTCTATGTGTTGTTATCAATATGTGTATTATGAATGAATATATATATATATATACACATATATATATATATACTAGAGGCCCGGTGCACAAAAATTTGTGCACTCGGCGGGGGGGGGGGGGGGAGGGGGTCCCCCAGCCCGGCCTGTGCCCTCTCGCAGTCTGGGAACCCTCGGGAAAAAAAAGACCTGCTGGCTTAGGCCTGCTCCCGGGTGGCAGAGGGCAGGCCCAATCCCTAAGTGCAGCCCCTGGTCATGCACAGAGCAGGGCGGATCGGAAGGTTGCGATGCCACCCTCAGTCACGCTCAGGGTAGGGCCGATTGGGGGTTGGGGCACCGCCCCCTGTCACACTCAAGGCAGGGTCGATGGGGAGGTTGTGGCGCCACCCCCTGTCATGCACAGAGCAGGGCCGATCAGGGGGTTGGGGCACTGCCCCCTGTCACTCACAGAGCAGGGCCGATCAGGGGGTTGGGGCGCTGCCCCCTGTCACTCACAGAGCAGGGCCCATCAGGGGGGTTGGGGTTCTGTACCCTGTCACACACAGAGCAGGGCCGATCAGGGGGTTGGGGAGCTCCCCCCTGTCATACACAGAGCAGGGCCGATCAGGGGGTTGAGGAGCTCCCCCCTGTCACTCACAGAGTAGGGCCGATAGGGGAGTTGGGGCACCGCCCCCTGTCACACAGAGAGCAGGGCGTATCAAGGGGTTGGGGCGCTGTACCCTGTCACACTCAGGGCAGGGCCAATGGGGAGGTTATGGGTCTACCCTGTCACACACAGAGCAAGGCCTGTAGAGGGGGGTTGGGGTGCCACCCTCTATCACCCACAGAGCAGGGCCGATCAGGGAGTTGGGGCGCCGCCACTGTCACACCCGGGGCAGGGCCGATGGAGAGGTTATGGCTCTACCCTGTCACATACAGAGCAGGGCCCGTGGGGGGGCGGGGGTTGGGGCGCCGCACCCTGTCACACACAGAGCAGGGCCAATCAGGGGGTTGGTGCGCTGCACCCTGTCAAACACAGAGCCGCAGGGCAATCAGGGGGTTGGGGAGCTCCCCCCTATCAGGCACAGAGCAGGGCTGATCAGGGGGTTGGGGCGCCTTCCCCTGTCACACACAGAGCTGCAGGGTGATCAGGGGGTTTGGGCGCTGCCCCCTGTCACGCTGATCCCGGTGCCGGGAGGCATATTACCCTTTTACTATATAGAATAGAGGCCTGGTGCACAGGTGGGGGCCAGCTGGTTTGCCCTGAAGGGTGTCCTGGATCAGGGTGGGGGTCCCCACTGGGGTGCCTGGCCAGGCTGGCTGAGGGGCTGAGGGCTGTTTTCCGGCTGGCAGGTGACTAAAAGCTCCCAACCGCTCCTTGTTTTCTTTTTTTTCTTTTTTTTTTTTTTTATTCTGGGCCAGCTTTAGCTCTGAGGCCTCGCTGCTGAAAACATCGATACAATGTTGCGGTCCGGGGCTGACTGAAAGCCAGTTTCTGGGGTTTTGTTTAGCTTCTTATTTGCAACATAGTACATAGTTGCTTAGAGTTGCAGCTGAGAGGCCTGCAAGTTAGGCGGGGATCGTTGGAGTCTGCAGTCACTGGAGCAAGCAAGCCTCATGTTCGCTTCCAGCTGCCTGGCTGCCGGCCGCCATCTTGGCGGACAGTTAATTTGCATAAGGATATGCTGATTAGCCAATGGGAAGGGTAGCTGTCGTACGCTAATTACCATGTTTCTCTTTTATTAGTGTAGATATATCAAAGGGTGTCTGTTTAAATCAAACTAGCCCAGATAATTTAGAAAATATTTGAATTGCAAGTATGTCAAATTTTATTTACCAAGTTTGACGATAAAGATCAGTAGTCACCCCTAGCCGGCTTGGCTCAGTGGATAGAGCGTCAGCTCTGTGACTGAAGGGTCCTGGGTTCAATTCCAGTCAAAGGCACGTACCTCAGTTGCAGGCTCCTCCCTGGCCAGTTGCAGGAGGCACCAATCAATGTGTTTCTCTCGTATCGATATTTCCCTCTTGCACTCTCTCTAAAAATCAATGGAAAAATATCCTGGGGTGAGGATTAAAAAAAAATAAAAAAAAGATCAGTGATCAGTGGCCAAAGGGGCCATGTGAGGGTCTCCCAGAGCAAGGAAAAAGTTACCCTCAGCGGTGACTGGTAAGACTCCACACATCCGGACACGGATGAGCTCCTTAAAGGCGTGAGACACATCACGAGACGGCCCATAAACAGACTGGGGGTTCAGCGGCCACCCAGGTCCGTCACAAGGAAGGAACTAACCAGCGTGCAGTTTCAGGGAGCAAGGAGGGAATGGGAACATAGCTTAGACTCCCTACCCTGCCGCAGGGCCGCTGTGGGGATCAGAAGGGAGCCAGTGCTGCCTCACTCAGGGAGGGCCAGCAGGGACAAACCGGCCCTGGCCTCGCTCTCCACCTTGGGCTGCCTACCTGGAAATGACACGCTGACGTTCTTTCCATCTTCATAGATGCTTTTCTACTTTTTCCTGGTGAATGAACACCCTGAAGTTCTGCTTCCCATCTCTGCTTCCTTATTCGTTCAGTTTATTCAGCAGGTATTTATAAAGGGCCTACTGTGTGCCGGGCGAGGGAAAGAAAGACGTCACAGCCAACTTCTAGGTCTGGGGGCTGAGCAGCAGAGAGAGTGGTGGTCCACGAACACAGGCATCTGGATGTAGGAACCCCGGAGCCTGGGGGAGAGGACGGGATGCAGAGAGCATTCCGGGGAGTTAGTTGGGGACCACTGGTCCCCAGAGTCTGCCTAGAGATTGGCTTACCACCAGCATTCGAGTTCTGAACCCTGAGACTGAGGATCTGACTCTGACCTGGATGACCCTTTCCTGAGGAGTGGTTCCTCTCCAGGCTGAGTTAGGAGGGTGATCAACTCACAGAGGACCAGCAGAGGGCGCTGGAAACTAGACAGCTCCTAAGGTTGATGTGGTAATGGGTCAATTTCAGCTTTTAGCACATTGAAATAATTGGCAAAGGGTACCACAGCTTGGCTTGTAGCCTGAAACAAACCAGACTCTGTAATAGTTCTACCCTGAAATAGCCGTAAATTTTTCCTGAAATGCAAATAATACAATCAACAAATATTAAAGAAAAATGGATCATGTATGTGATGTAGTTAATGATCTTACGAGATTTCTTTAAACTCACGTGGGTTAGCAAAGAGCCAGTGTTTTAGAAGATACATTTTGTGCCTGAGTAAAATCCCGATCAAGTGTCCTCTGAGCAAGAGTTAAAAATTGATAAAATGTGCACACTAATTACAGTCCATCTGTTTGTGGACAAGTGATATTAACAACTTTTCCCTCCCAACCGGGAGCAAAGTAGTTCTGATGCTGAGAGCTACTCGTAGGGCTTACGTACACAAACCAAAGGAAAGCAAAGGACAAAATAGAAAATGTGTGCAACTCGAGATTTAAAAATCAATTTGTTTCTTCCTTTGCCGTACAGCTTTGTGGAGGATCCAACGAGATGGCCTGCCAGTGTTTGTGAGACCCCACAGAGCCTGGCACACAGCAGGCACTCAATAAATGCCAGTTCTTTTCTTCCTTTGCTCCTTTGTTGAATTCTCTTCTCAATTTACTTCTTATGAAAACATTGTGTTTCCCACATAGATTAGTAGCATTAAATAGCGTTCCCTGTTATTGATTTGGGATGTCAGGGATGCAAAAGCTACAATGCAGGGGCTCCTGGCAGAGAGAAGGCAGATTTACAACGGAGAAATCGCTCCGTGGGCCGGCGGCGGCTGTTTGTTTTTGATAATGTGCAATTACAGAAATTCACAAAGATCCTTTTAAGTGGGCAGTGCCCTGCTTTCAGACTCGGTTTGCGCAGGCATACATCAACTCAGAGACTGGCTGTCGCCTCGCTATCGAATTAGCGCTATCCTTTTGACAAGTACGCCAGCCACATCAGCACGTTAATCACCCGATAACCCACTGTGTCTCTTTATGCTAATAAATAAAACATCCTTCGTTAAATATTTCCTAGTAAGCACTAGCAGACCTGTAATCTCCACCCCTGTGTTACAAAGTAAAATGATAGAACAGTCATCCAATCCGATCCAATCATGTCTAGGACTTTTACAGACAACTAATAGCTCCGATTGCAAAGTGCACATCAGATACCCATTGAAGGGTGCTCCTCTCTTTAATACAATGCACTATGCATATCTCACTAACTGTCTCATGATATCAAATGAATTTAACAAGATGATTATGTAGGTCAAATTACTTAGTAAGTTCTTTGAAGAATGGCTCTTAGACCTATTATGACTTTTAATGGCACAATTTGTTAAATGATTGGAATTTCTAGAATCCTGCCTCTGAGAGCCTGTCAGAGGCCCTGGCTCTGTCCTGGGGAGTCTATTTTTAAAACCTACTTCTTGCTCCTGGCAATTGAAACAAAGATAACCACCAAAGAGCGACTTCTTGCAGCTCATTCTTCATTTTCAATTATTTAAACGACTTCCTGATCGCCAAGTCATAATTTGAATATTCCATTTTCAAATAGCCTTCTGACCAGATTTCTTTCAACTCCATATGAGAAGGTCCTGAGAGTTCTTTTTCTTTTTTCCCCCCAAATATTAAAAGTGACCCTGCTTATGTTATCTCAGGAACCAAAGCTTAAACTTATTAAGATGGGGAGCCAGTTCTTTTATTGTACATTTGTGACAGTCATTGTAAAGGGACCCCTACTGGAATAGGATGGAACCATTCCGTTTCTGCACCTGGAGTACTGTCTGTGTCTAGATTGCCTCTCAGAATCGGTAGACATTTAAATTTTTCTTGGTTTAAGAAAGCCTAGCTCTAGCCGGTTTGGCTCAGTGGATAATGTGTCAGCCTTCGGACTGAAGGGTCCTGGGTTCGATTCCGGTCAAGAGCATGTACCTTGGTTGCAGGCTCCTCCCCAGCCCGGATCAGGGCTCATACAGGAGGCAACCAATCGATGTTTCTCTCTGTCTTTCCCTCTCTCTTCCACTCTCCCTAAAAATCAATGGGAAAATATCCTCAGATGAGGATTAACAAAAAAAAAAAAGAAGAAGAAAGCATAAGTTTTACAAAATTACCCACTGAAAATCGTGTACTAATCATATATATATATATATATATATATATATATATATACACACACACACATATATATATTAGAGGCCTGGTGCATGAATTCGTGCATGGGTGGGTTCTGGCCGGTCCTGCCCCCAATGGGGGGGGGGTGATCAGGGGCGGGGCCAGCCGGGGGGGGGTGCTGATTGGGGCCCAGATCAGGCTGGTTGGCTGCCGCAGTATGCGTCATAGACACTGGTCATTCTGGTTGTTCTAGTTGTTCTGCTGTTTTGGTCACTGGGCTTTTATATATATAGATTTTTAAAAAACTGATATTTAGAAAAAGAGGAAGGGAGAGGGAGAGAGAATCATGGATCGGCTGCCTCCTGCACACCCGCTGCTGGGGATCGAGCCCATAACCCGGGCATGTGCCCTTGACCAGAATTAAACCTAGGACCCTTCAGTCCACAGGCCAACGCTCTATCCACTGAGCCAAACTGGCTAGGGCCGTACTAATCTCTTCATTTCCTCTCTCTAAAAATTATTTTATAGAGTAACTTGAAAATGCCTTAAAGAAATAATTAGTCTTAGAAGTCAACCTTCTTTAAAAACGAATCTTCCGTCTCTGGTTTCTACACGCCTTACCTTGACATTCTTCTAAAACTCCCAATAGCCTTACGGTCTTAGTGCCTCCTGGTACTTCTGATCAATTACAGAACCTGCACAGCCCGAGTCTGACATTCCTGCTGTAGAGCAGAGAGCATTCTGGGGCAGGAGTTCCAGGGGGTTCTGCTGTTTCTCCAGCCTGGACGCCCTGGACGGCCTTGGCTGAGAGTCCCCAGGCCCTCGAGCCCATGGCCACAGCTCGGGGAGGAGGCTCACAACTCTTGATTCCGGCTCCTTGGGGTCCTCACAAGCTTAATGAGCTCCTCCTGCTCACGCTCATTTTCTCTCACTTCTTCCCTGAGTTCTAGGTGGGGGCGGAGTGAGCACGGGAGACGGAAGCCGGCTGGCGTGTCTGGGTGCAAGTCACTATAGGACAGTGTTATTTAATTTTTCTACTTCTTTCAGTTCAATGGATGCAACATTCACAGCCCTCTCCAAGCCCATCAACCACAAAAACTTAATTAGATATTATATCTCCTTGGTTTAAAATAGTATTTAATTTTACATAATGTGTTCAGCCAAAATATTAGGATTCCCTAAACAGAAATGTTCCCTCTATTTTTTCCCCTCGGGCTTTGATTTCAATTTTTTTTTTTCCGTAGCTTTTTAAAAAAATGATTCTCCTTAAAGTATGATTTCGGCAGTTTCCCTCTGTGAAACATCGCCGACTCCCCCGCCACCACTACTTAATTGAAGATGTAATCCCCACTTAGCGCCTGTGCAGGCTCCCAGATAGCGCGGGCGGCAGCCAGTAAATATTAACATTCCCGGCCGTGCGCGCTGCCTCCCATTCCTTTCCCCCCACAAATTGTCTTCCTGCTCCTCCGAGTGTCGTCTGAAGTGAGATGATATTAACTGTGCCTTCGCTGGGGCTGGGAGCGCTGGAGTTGAAATTAATGGGTAAATCTACTTTTCACTTACAGAGTAAATGAACACTCCACTTCGGGGGGGACCCAGGTGTGACAGGGAGGCCCAGGCCGAGGGGGGGCGTCCAGTGCCTTCGACAGGCTGCGGGCCAGCTCTGAGCCCTTTCCCCCGCTAGATGCACCAAGAATACAATGCGAGCCCCTGTGGAAATGCACTCATAACCCTCAGGAAACACGGCGTGGGGCTGCAGGACCTGGCCGAGGTGACCCTCTTCCTGATCGCTCTCAAATACTTTGGTCTCCGGGAATCCCGGTACGTGGGTCAATTCGCTGTCGTCTTCCAAGACAGCTGCATTTGGGGGGCGGGGGGGGGGGGGCTGAGGCTGATGTAACAGGACAGCCAGGCTCTGCTGGGGACACCGGGCCTCCAACTCTCATTCTGACGGAAAACAGAGCCAAATGCAGGCGACACTTGCGAGCAGTGGGCGGAGGGGGGCTGCCCTCTGTGGGCAGGGGCGGCCTGTGTCTCCCTAGGATGGCAGAGAGCACGGGAGTCTCTCTCTGGGCGGGGAAGGCTGCCTCTCTCCGCCCTCACCCCAAACGTGGGGCCTTCAAAGGGCAGGAACATCTCAGTTGTTTGAAAAAAGAGATTCCCCCCAATCTTTTCGTTTGTGGAAGACGATGCCGGGAGGGACCCTGGCGGCAGGGACAGCCTCTGTGCTCGCCCGCGTGGAGGCGTCTCCGGTGTGTGCGTCCCCATTAGCATCGGCACGTGTGTACATAGAGGCGCATGTATCATTTTTTAATCAAAACCAGAAGGAAAAACGATTACACAACCACCACCTCAATCCTACCGAGGGCCCTGTCCCGGGGCCCCTGAGGGGCTCTGCGAACATCTGCTCAGCAGCAGACCCCCACCAAGAAATTACTCTTGTGCTCATTTGAAAGACGGGCGAACTCACCGCCGGGCTGCTAAGACACAACGGGCGAGGATGACAGAACCAGCCTCCATCAGCGAAATCCTCAGGCTGGGCGTGCAGTCAGCAAGGGCTTTCAGAGGCGGACGCGCACGCACCATTTGTTATTCCGAAGAGCATTTAAGGCTGGCACTCGCTCTGAGGCCAAAAATCACGTTAAAAGGCCGCTTCTCTCCTGGAGCACCTGGGAAGCTTCCAGGCCATTAGCGGGGCCCAGGGGCGGCTCCAGGTCACTCGGAGGGCATCTGTCACGGAGGAAGACGGGGGAAGGAGTCAGGTGGCTTCCTGGCCCATTGCAACCTGGAAGACAGATCCCGTTGGGATGGACCTTCTATCCTTGCCCAGTAGGCGTGGCTCAGTGGTTGAGCATCGACCTACGAACCAGAAGGTCACGGTTCCATTCCTGATCAGGGCACATGCCCGGGTTTCAGTTGGGGGGCGAGGGGGTGTAGGAGGCAGCGGATCAATGATTCTCTCTCATCATTAATGTTTCTCTCTCTCTCACCCTTCCTCTCTGAAATCAATAAAAATATATTTAAAAAAAGAAAAGAAATTCTATCCTCATCGGAGGCTCCGAAGGGGGCAGTCTATTAGGATAATGTTCCTTCCTTTGTTTCTCCTCTGCGTTCCGTGGGGGGCGGGGGCTCAGTGTATTGACATCCGGTTTCTGAGACGTGTGACCGTTTCTCTACAAGGCAACTGGGTTTCCCTCAGGAGCACCGTCCTGCTTCAGGCAGAAAGTCCCGCTCAGTGAGTCACACCTTCCCTGGGCGCTCTCAGTCCTTCAGGCCCAGGGCATCCAGGCCAGCCCCACACGTCCTCAGTCCTCAGCCACCGCCCACACATGTGACATGGGTGCTGGCCATCCCCTGACTGTGGCCCCGGGCCCTGAAGGATGATGCCACACTGTCATTCTCAACTGCAAGGCCCCTCCAATCTCCCTGAGCGTCCCCAGACTCCCCCTCCTGGGACGCAGGGGAGTCATCTTACTGAGCTCCTGCGCCCTGGGGGTGCGGGACACTCGGGAAGGTGGTCTCAGTCCATCTGTCGCCCACACAGCCACCTCTGCCACAGGCTCGCACTCTCTTTACATTTGGAGTGGGAATCAGGGGGCAGGCTTCCCCTGGGACAAGTTCCGCCCAGCAAGCTGGGATCTGCTGTCCCTGACTCTCAACTTCCTTTTGTTCTCTTTCTCCACCAGCCTGGGAAGCTTCAGCCAGCAAAGCTCTGCTCCGTGTGACTCATCCCCTGCCCTCCCCACAGGCCTCCGAGCTTGGGCTTTGAAACTCCTTCTACTGTGACATACCTTCCCCCAGGCAAGAATGCCACCTGGTCTTGTTGACTGAATGAGGGAGGGGGTGGGAGGAGGGTGGGGGTACAAGGAAATATACGAAGAAGAAAACCCTCCATGGAAAAGCCATAGTGTTATTATGGCCCTTGTACAATAAAATCTGTCCTAAATTAAGTAGAGAACCAGGGGCAGAGAGCATGTTATAGAAGTAGAAAGTCAAGTCCAGGGGCAGGGAAAGCACTGATTGAACCTACTGCTCTCACGCCTAACATGTAAGTCAGCTTGGCATTCGTCTCTGAGCTTCCTGGCAGCCACAGGGAAAAGGAAAAGGAGACACAGTCACTTTATATTTTCTTATTTTCAAAACAGAGGAGGAAATAGACAAATTCATCAAGAGAAATGAAGAGGTTGTCTCTCGCTAATTCTCACCTGGGACCTTACGGTGGCAGCCCCGGGGAAAGGTGAGCTGGCTCAGCACCCTGGCAATGAGCTACAGGCTGGTCTGTAGGCCTGGCCACTCCAGATGGGACGCCTGACGCCACAGCAGTGTCCTGGCCACAGAGGAGCGTCCTCGGGCTTGGTTTGTTCCCCGAGTTATGTTTCTGGGAAGCACGGCAGGTGCTGCCTTATTCATGGGAGACCCAGGACCCAGGACGCGCCGGCTGCTGGCTGAGCCTACAGGGGAGCAAGGAGGGAAGGCGCAGGCAGAGGACTGACAAAACCCAGCGACTTTGCCAGGTCGCTCGTGCAATATTTTGCAAGTGGCCTGTACATCATACACAACGTGGTAGGTGCCGCCGTGGGGATTTCCCCTTCGGAACGGTTTCTCTGTTAAGATGAGATAAAACGCCTGCGGTCTCTAACTCAAAGCACCTACTTCTCAGTTAGTCAACTGACCTCTGGAGCGTCAGCCGCCCCTGACAAGGAAGGGCCTGTCCGTCGGGAACCTGCAGGCTCATTCAGGGCAAGTGTGTCATCGGCCAGGGCTCCTGCAAGTCCCTAGCAATCCACTGGGCGAGAGCAAGACATTCTGGGACTTTTCCTTAAAGGATGTATTGAATGCTGGCATTAGAGTTCAGTGGTGATGTTTTTGGGTTTTTTTTTTTAATTAGGAAAATCTTCCTTAAGAACTTTTGAGCATTGAGCACATTTTCATCGAAATAGATATATGTCTTTAACATGTGGGTGAGGATGCTTTTTTAAAAAATACTTTTTGCCCAGGGCCGGCATGGCTCAGTGGTTGAGCGATGACCTATGAACCAGGAGGTCACGGTTCAATTCCTGGTCCGGGCACATGCCCGGGTTACGGGCTCGATCCCCAGTGTGAGGTGTGCAGGAGGCAGCCGATCGATGGTTCTCTCTCATCATGGATGTTTCAATCTCTCACTCTCTTTTGCTCTCGCTGAAATCAATAAAAATATATATTAAAAAAACACTTTTCAAAGTTTCCATCAGTGTCAGCCCTGTTTGTTCTGGGAGCTGCGAACTGTACCACTCGGAACGGCATGGCTCCCTCCCCTGGAGCCGGAGCCATCCAGGGCCCTTCCCCCAGGGTGGTCCTCCCACAGTCACCTGTCGCCTCTCTGGAGTCAGCTGGCCGTGCAAAGCCCAGGCGGCTGACGGAGCCGGAGGGAGGGAGGCAGACAGGGAGAGCAGGGGGCAGGCGGGCAAATGCATCTGTGGTCTCGGCTATTTCTGCCAGGACGACACGCTGCCACCTTTTTTTTTTCTCTTGACAAGAGTCTGCTCGGAAATGAGGAAATGAATGCACTGAGACTGGCCTGTGGCTCTTCCCCTGGGCGAGGCGATGGGCTCCCCACCGCCGCCTGCCCTGGCTCCTGAGCTGGGCTCCCGCGCACACACACTCCGCACCCCACACGTGCATTTGTGAACGGCCCTCATTCACCTCGGATAGTAGTCCGCCTGCTGTTTATTGAGCAGCTAGGAGGTGGGGGGTAGAGGTGAGCGCAGGGCGCTGGGTTTGGAACCTGCCAGTCGCCTCCTCGCCTCTGCCTCCTGTCGAGTGACTGGGGCCCTGAGGGAGGGAGATCTGGGCGGCAAAGCGCCCTCTTCGGTCCCCTGGCCTCTGTCACTCAGCCTCCCACCCCTGTCTCCCTCCTCTGAGCAGCGGCCTCACTCTGGAGGAGGAGGTCTCTGGAGCCCAGCGCCCCCGCCTTGACCCTCTGGGAACCCCTCTTTCACAGCCTGAAACTCTCCACTTGCAGTCTCACAGGGACCCTCCTCCACGGCCACCAGCCAGAGAGACTCCCCTAAACCACAACCTGCCCCCCCCACCTGGCATAGGCCTTTCAGTGCCTCACGCCACACAGGGGGCCTCTGAGCTCCTAGGCGGGAACTCAGTGCCCCAGGACTGGGCCGCTCGCTGGCCGCTGGCTGCTGCCGCTCTCCCAGCCCAGTGCCGGTCCTCTTCCCCCTCCCACCTCTGACTGCGGCTCGGCCCCTGAGATGGAGGTCTCTCCCCACGTCCCCAGCACCCAGTCCCTGCACTTGCCTCATTACAGGTGGACACCTGTCTGCCCACCCCCGACGTGCGTCCCTCCAGCACAGCGAGCCTTTTCTTCCAGTGTCGCCAGCACCAGACGCAGAGCCGCCGTGGGGGACCCAATGGATGAACTGACTTCGATATTATTCACAAGAAGGGACCCACACCTGGGAGGCTTCCCCTGACCCCCCCTCTGCCAGGGAGGTTTTTTTGTTTTTTTTTAATCCTCACCCGAGGATATGTTTCCATTGATTTTTAGGGAGCGTGGAAGAGAGAGGGAAAGACAGAGAGAAATATCGATGTGGAAGAAACACATGGATCGGTTGCCTCCTGCACACGCCCTGACCAGGGCCAGGGCCGGAGCCTGCCACCCAGGTACGTGCCCTTGACCGGAACTGAACCTGAGACCCTTTGGTCCGCAGGCCCACACTCTATCCACTGAGCCAAGCAGGCTAGGGCTGCCAGGGAAGGTTTACTAGCAGGTTTTGATCAAGGAAAAGAGCAGCTGGAGATGTCACCCCTTTCTGGGCCTGGCTCAGCTTCGGGGTGACCTTGGGGCCAGGGACTCACCCCGGCTTCCATCCTGTCTGCTCTCTGTCATCTCCACTGAAACCAGCCTTGTGTCCCCCGCAGCCCCAGCGTCCACCACACACTCGGCCCTGCAACCGTCCGGGGTGAGTAAATAAAACCCATGTTAAGATGCATCTAAACCCGCTCGTCCCTGGAAAAGCTGTCGGTGTTGACGTGGGGGGACATCCACTTTCATTATGGAAAGGGACCTCCCTATGAATTACTTAGAACCCACAGAAAATAATACACTGCAAATAAGAGAGGACATTTAGCTCGGTCTTCTGCCTCAAAAATTGGACACGGGTGCTGCCAGGGTGCATGTACATACATGCACACCACACGCCATACACACACACACACAGAAGCAAACACACTCTCAGGCCCACCCATCGCTGTGATTCCATTCTCCCAGGTTCTGAGACGAGGGATGAAACAGCAGAAGTTAATGTTGGCCACGTTTGCAAAAAGCCACTGAAAACAGAACGACACACGCCACAAGCTGGCAACAGGCGTCTGCAAGAATGTCTGGCGGAGTAACCGATCCCCCTCCTGAACTCAGACCCGTCTGCAGGGCTCGTCAAAACCAAGTGCAGGGACGAGGCCATTGCCCAGATGGGCCGGGCACACGCCCGCGCGGCAGCGGCCAGCAATCGAGGGTAAAAGGCTTCCTGGGCATTCCCTCGTGTTCGCGCAGCTCAGCTACCACGCGCCCTTGCACTTGGCACACGGAACAGCCATTTTGTCTTATAAATGTTTCAGGTTCAACATCTCCTTGCTGGATCCTGAAAGTTGTAGGAAACTGCAGTAAGTATTTAACTCTTCAAAAAGTTGAGGCTGAGAACTGAGTGCGGTCCTACTGTGTTCAAGGCTGGTGGTTCTGGGCGTTGGGAGAAACACAAGCCAGCCCTGCTTAGTCCAAAGCAGTGGTTCTCAACCTTCTGGCCCTTTAAATACGGTTCCTCATGTTGTGACCCAACCATAAAATTATGTTCGTTGCTACTTCATAACTGTCATGTTGCTACTGTTACGAACCGTCATGTAAATATCTGATATGCAGGATGGTCTTAGGCGACCCCTGTGAAAGGGTCGTTCAACCGCCAAAGGGGTCGCGACCCACAGGTTGAGAACCGCTGGTCTAAAGTGTCGTCTTTTGATGTCTTGCAGGGGTTTTTATATTTCTTTAAAAAAAAAATTAGTGTTCTCTGTGTTTAAAAAAACACAAAAACTTGCCCTAGCTGGTTTGGCTCAGAGGATAGAGCATCAGCCTGCGAAGGGTCCCGGGTTCGATTCCGGTCAAAGGCACGTTCCTCAGCTGCAGGCTCCGGCCCTGGCCCTGGGTTTCTCTCACATCGATATTTCTCTCTTTCCCTCTCTCTTCCAATCTCTCTAAAAATCAATGGAAAAATATCCTCCGGTGAGGATTAAAAAAGAGAGAGAGAGAGAGAGAGAGAGAGAAAGCAACTATTAATATAATCCACCTACATGACCTATATAATATCATATAATATGTATTTTAAAAAAAAAACCACTGAAAGGTACAAATTAAAAAGGTCCTGGTGGCAGGACTTCGGGTCATTTCCCTCCTCTCTACTCTTCTGCATCTTAAATATTATGTAAGTTTTGACTTATTTCAAAACATATTCATTTATTGCGTAAAAATCTTTAACTTTTTGCAAATGACAACATGATATAGTAAAAAGTGAAAACCGCCTCCCACTCCAGCATTTTTTCCTCAGCAATAACCCCAGCAAATCTTTTATTTGATGTCTTTCCATTCACACTTTTGTCTTATATCGTTGCAAGGTACACCTGTGTGTATGTTTTTTTATGTTTTTTTATTTTTAATATTTTTATGTATTTCAGAGAGGAAGGGAGAGGGCGAGAGATAGAAACATCAACGATGAGAGAGAATCATCGATTGGCTGCCTCCTGCATGCCCCATGCTGGTGATCGAGCCTGCAACCCAGGCATGTCCCCTGACCAGGAATCGAGCAGTGATCTCCTGGCGTGTGTATGTTTTTTTTAATGGTATATAAGATACTTGTTTGCAACTAAATTGTTTCATTTAATATTGTAACGTGGACATCTTTTCATGCCAGGGTGTATCAATTTGTTGTTGATAGTTACCTTTCATTCCATAGCATGAATGATTTTATTTTATGTGCCCAATCTCTAAATGATGGACACATGGTTATTTTTAATTTTCCCTTTTACAGCTATTGCTGTGATGTAGCTTTGGACACCTATGCTAGAATTCCTAAAGTGCCTTCTTTTAAAAATTGAGGTGAAATTCACATAGCATATAATTAACTGTTTTAATGTCTACAATTCAGTGGCATTTAGTATATTCACAATGTTGTGCAACCACTGCCTCTCTCTGGTTTCAAAACTTCTTCATCACCCCAGAAAAACACTCCTTCCCCATTTAAGTACTCACCCCCAATTCCTCCCTTCCCCTGTCCCTTGTGACCATCACTCTCTGCTCTGTCTCTATGGGTTTACATTTCATATCAATGGAATCATGTAGTATGTGAATTCTAGTGTCCAGCTTCTTTCACTTAAGAAAATGTTTTCAAGGTTCATCCAAGTTGTCATATGCGTGGGCACTCCATTCCTTTTCATGGCTGAATGATACTCCATTGTATGTGTCTAGCACAGTGTGTGTATTCCTTCCTCCACTGAAGGACCAAACTCCTTCTCAGAGGGAATAGTTGTGAAGCGCAAGGAGTTCCAGCGAGCCTCCCAGGTGGCTCTGGTCTCAGACATTACATTGCTGTTCCTAGAAGCAGCCCAAGGCATCTTGCTGCACATGCTGGAGAAACCCTCTGTCCTGAGAACTATTTTTGTTGCTGCTGTGAATCCTCACCCGAGGACAGTTTTCCATTGATCTTTTAGAGAGAGGGAAAGACAGAGAGAAACATCCATGTGAGAGAAGCACATCGATTAGCTGCCTCCTGCACGTGCCCCGACCAGGCATGATGATTACAAATTTTACCGGGGCCCTGGGCCGGGAAAGAGCCTGCAACCAAGGTACGTGCCCTTTACAGGAATCAAACCAGGGACCCTTTGTTCCACAGGCCAACGCTCTATCCACTGAGCCAAACCAGCTAGGGCTATCCTAAGAACTTTGTTGTGGTGGTTTTTTCCTCTTTCAATCAAGGGTAAGGTAAAAGAGTCATCAGCCTTCAAGTGCCTCATGCTGTGGAGTTTCTCAAATTGGAGAGAATGTTAGGAAGTTAAGTAGTTTTTATTATGCATGCTAGGAAAGATACAAAGAATTCCTGCTGCTCCCAAAACCTGGCCCCTGGGGCTGGAAAAAAACGGCAACAATAATAACCCCTCCTACTTCAGCCAGGGCTGTGTGGGCTTGGTGGCCTGGATGGAGGGACTTCCTACAGTCTAACAAAATACATCTCTCTAGGGTCAGTATTTCCCCCAAACACTGCAAATGCAAGGGAAAGAGAGAGGGGCAAAGAGAAGGGGTGGGAAAGAGAGGGGGAGAGAGAAACAGAGAGAGAGAGATTGATTTGTTGTCCCACTTATTTATGCATCCATCGGTTGATTCTTGTATGTGTCCTGACCAGGGATAGAACCCACAACCTTGGCATATTAGGAGGATGTTCTAACCAGGTGAGCTACCTGGCCAGGACTTTCTTAAATCTTTTTATTTTTTATTATTTTTAAAAAATATATTTTTATTGATTTCAGAAAGGAAGGAAGAGGGAGATAGAAAACATCAATGATAAGAGGGCATCATTAATTGGCTGCCTCCTGGATGCCCCCTACTGGGGATGGAGCCACAGCTCAACCACTGAGGCATCCTGGCCAGGCTCTCTTAAATCCTTTTAAAAGGACCTACTGCTCTGGCCTGTGTGGCTCAGTTGGTTGAGCATTGTCTCATGCACCAAAAGGTTGTTGGTTCGATTCCTGGTCAGGGCACATGCCTGGGTTGCAGGCTCAATCCCCAGTAGGGAGCCTGCAAGAGGCAGCCGATCAATGTTTCTCTCTCCCTCTCTCTCCCTCTAAAATCAATAAAAACATTTTTATAGAAAAAGGGCCTCCCATGTGGCAGGCACGGAGGATCTGAAGAGGTAAGAAATGGCCCCGCCCTTGTGACCTCATGTCACGGCAGGGCAGATGGGCACCTCAGAAAGAGCGCTGCCCCTTCGGTGCCAGCAGGGCAGTGGGAGGGTGGGACTGCACCCGCCCGTCCAGATTTCCAGATGCAAATAGGAGCATCCCATCGCTCATCGGGACACCCACTAGCTGACGTCATGGGGACAAAAGGTGCAGATGACAACGGGGTCGCTTGCTCCTCACAGAGGTATTGCCACACGGGGTCAGTGCTGTGAGGTTTCCACAGACCGAGGTGCGCGTCCTGCCCTGCTCTCCAGCTGCCTGACCTCCGGCAAGGGCCTTACCCTCCCAAGGGCTTCCCTTCCGGACCCACAACAGGGGGATAATGCTAGCTCTCCGCTGTGCCCATTCCAGCAGACATGTGTAAGCAGATGGCGCATAATAGATGCTCGTAGATGTCTCCTTTTCCTGTTCCAGATCGATCCATCTTCCCCATCGTTTCTGAGCTAACAGCAGCCCAGCCTCTCAAAGTCCCACCTGTTCCCAACTGGAACTGAAGACCTATGTGCCCGGGAGAAATGTCTCAGGGCTGGTGTGCGTGTGTGTGCGCACGTGTGTGTGCGAGTGTGTGTGTGTGTGTGTGTGGGGGGGGGGGGGAGGCTCGGACTGTGTTCCTCTCTGCAGAAAACTTGCCATCTTTCGAGTTAGACTTGGCGTTCTACATCGATGCCCCAATTCCCCTTCCTTAGTGTGAACCCCGTCTGTTCCGCTCCCAGCAAACCTCTGTCAAAGGCAGGGCCTCTCCCCGCCAGCCTGTGCCCCCAGGAGCCCCCGCAGCTCCCCAGCACCACCCACATCCAGCCTCGCACAAAAGGCTGCAGCCAGGCTGTCCCCTCCTGACACACGGAGCCCGGAGCGGTTACGATCTCTTCCGTTAGAACTTTTTAACGGTGTCATAAATCTTTTATTAACATTTGGTATTATACTAATTAAAACTGTTCTCTGTATGTATTATTAATTTCCCTCGCACTCCTTGCCGGGGTGACGTTTTTAGCCAGCTAAGCAGAATGTAGCCAGTAAATAAGGAGAAACTCATTTCCAGACAATTAGCCTCGCAGAAAAATACGTCGGTTAATGGAAGGCATGATGATTACAAATTTTACCTAAATAAACAGGGTATCTTAATGGTAACTCTTCAAGCTAAGTAAACAGATTGGGGTGGTAATGTCCTAAGCAATACTTAAATGTAACTGTTTAATAAATTGGTAAATTACTCATTTCATCTTAGAACAAAATGGTAATACTGCAGTAATAACCTAGTATATATTCCGTAAATATGAAGCATTATCACTTTAGCTCTGTAGAAATCACCACAGTGATATGTCAGCATTGATCTAAAACTGCAGCATTTTATCTCAAGTTTATTACCCATTTTTGAGAATCGCTGAGACTTTCAGAGCATAATGGCAATAAAAGAAGAATTTAAAAAGCGCTTTAATGTGCATAAGTTAATCAGAGGTATCCTCAGGGGGAAAAGGAAATTTGGTAAAACATGAATTATAAGCATCATTTAAACTTACTTTGGACACTAGAGATAATAAATGGCACCATAATTTAGAAATAGCTTTTAACATCAATGACGGTAAGTACCACTTTACTGTTCATAAGAATTGCAGAGCATTGGTGCTGAGGCCAATTTTATTAGCCATTTTTTTCTTTATAAAAGCAATCCAGCCCTTGCCACAACGGAGGAGACAGGAACAAGAGTTACGCGCTAATATGCAAAATGCATTTAAGTTTTTTGAAATAGAGAATAATAAATTGTGCCAAAAGATAGAGTCTAGAGACAAATGAACGATCATTTAAAAAGAACAAGGCCCTCTCAGAGTTTACGTATTTGGGGAAACTTGATAAAAAAAACAAAACCCCAACAAATTGTTCATGCATTTTCCCATTTGCCGGAGCACACGGGTGTGCTTTCAAACCCGAGTGATGAAACTATAAATCCCGGCGATTGGGAGCTGCTGCAACAGAAATATATTTTTGCACATTGTCGCCACTGACAAATCATCTTTAAACTCCATGAAGTGCAGGTTCAACTTTCTCTGCAGGATGCCCAGGCCGGCTTCCGGCCGAGAAGCCTCACACTCTGACCTTCACTTTCTCAGCGAGCCCCGCAGGTCAGGATGCAGGCAGTCTGGCAGCTCATGCCCGCCCCGCCCGCCCGCCCACCAGAGCAGCTTAAGCTGTGGGTCGGCGGGTCGCCAGGACTCGCTGAACCACCTACTAAGTGCCCAGTGCGCTGAGCGCTCTGGGGCCTGGGAGAAGCTTGTCTGGCACAGCACACAACCAGGTTGGCAAAACCTGGCTCCTGTGAGAGAAACAAATCCCAGACGTCTGCCCTTCAGGACGGAGTAGCTCCAGGTTCAAGGTCTTTTGCTTTTCACTTGGTGGATTGGAGGACAAACAAAATAATCCACCTTATTTGATGTTTAAGTCGTAGATGCCACTGGGTAACACAGATGCTGCCCCTCCCTCCCTGCTTTAGAAAGGGGGGGCGAGGGAAAGGGGGGAGGGGGGCAGTCTTTCTGCAGGCAGGTGGGGACAGACCCCAGCGCACTGTGCAGCGGGAGGAGGAAAGGACAGGAGGGGGCGCTGCTGAGGCGGGAGCAGGCGCTCCGGCTCCGGCAAGGCTCTGTGCTGTGTACTTGCAGGCAGAGAGCAGGCCTGCGGGCCTCCTGTCCACCTCAGCCCTGGCTTCTCTATTTACGTCCACCTTCCCTCCAGACCCTCCATCACTGTCTGCTCACTACACATCGCTGCCATGCCCTCCCTCTCAGAGTCCAGGAACTGCCAAGTTGGCCTGCGTCCTCGTGGGAGGAGCCACATTTTGTGTGAGAGCTACACCCGTTAAAACCGTGTCTGCCCCGTCTCCACAGAGCACCCCAACTTTGGTTGAAGAACTCAACTTTCGAAATAGATCGCCGCATCCTGGGCTGGGAGAGAGGGAGAGAGAGAGAGAGAGAGAGAGAGAGAGAGAGAGAGAGAGAGAGAGAACTGTTGTGGGCAGGCAGGCAGCTGTGTGACCTTCAGCAAATACATGTGAAAGTCACTGAGCCCTCCTGTCCTCGTCTGTAAAATAAAGTTTTAACAACACGCTTATGGCGAGGACGGAGCGAGAAACATCGGCGATGTCCTGAGTGCAGTGCGCGGCTCAGGGTAGGCTCAGCGCACACCAGGTCCCCCCTGTCCGGAGTCAGAACACCTGGATGCTAACCCACCCCCTGCGGGCACCAGCACGTTATCGAATGTCCTCAAACCTTGGATTTCTCATCGCCAACATGCGGTCTCCTTCCTAGGTGTGTCTGAAGGGTTAAATGAGATCACCGTGTGAAATGCTTGGTTAGCTGCCCGGCCCACAGTAGATGTTCTGAAAAGGCTCCTCACTGTTACTATTATGTAATAAACATGCGCCGAGCAGGTGCCGTGTGCCAGACACTAGCAACCAAAATACACGGAAGCCTCGGAAGGCGACAGAGCACCTGGTTGCTCTTACTAAGCCATTTCTAGAAGATTCTTTGTGGGGGGACTTTGCACAGACTGGGGTGAGTCAGGGCTCTGAACGCAGACATCACTGGGTGGAATCCCAGCCCCACCACTTACTGTCCGAAGGTGAGCGAGTCACTCCTCTCTGGGGGCCTCCTTCTCTACGAGAACAAGAACAATTCATCTTGAGAAAATGCACCTCCCACTAATCATAAGCACAGTAAATGCATCAGGCGCCCGGTGAAGCGCTCAGGGGGAAATGTCACTTCATCCTCAACCCCAGGAGGAAGAGCTATCCTTGCAGAGCGGACAGGACACTGAGGCTCAGAGAGGCAGAGAGCGTGTCCCGGGCTGCACAGCCTGTTAAAGCTCCACACTCACGGGCCTGCCGCGGTTAAGCACCGCCTTCCCTCAGGGTCTGGCAGCTGAGGGCTACACCAGGGCTCCTCCGCACCCAGACGGCCTCAGTTGAGCCGTTTGTTACAAAGCCAGGGCTTAGGGCGAGGGCAGCGGCAGACCTCTGGCTCCCTTAGATAATGTGCAAACCCAGCACCCTCTATCTAACTACTTATTTCAGGGGTTTAAGAAATACCAGGGGATAGTAATGGTAGCAGCAGCCACACGGCAATGCTGCTGTAAAAACAACCCCAGGTGTTCTGGTTCGTATCTGACTTAGGGACATAACTTCCATCCGCTGGGGTTAAAGTCCTGGCTGGCATCAGAGCGGCCTCGGGGATGTGTCACTCCTCAGAGCCTCAGTTTCCTCATCTGTAAAATGGGAATTACAACCACACGTACCTACCTCCTAGGATTGCGGCGAGGATTACGTAAGATTGCGCACACGTTCTCAACCAATGGTAGCCTCTGGGCGCCGGGATCCGCCGCGGGAGGGTGTTGGAGGCCGAAGCGCTGCGGAGGCTGTGAGGGCTGGGGCGCTGGGGACCCCCGCACAGGACCCCATCCCTGCGCAGAGGGGCCACTCTGACATACCCGCTTGAAACTACCGGCTTCTATAAAGGCAACCCCTCTTCCTGCGTCTTGCGGGGGGTTGGGTTTCCTCTCTGCTCTCCCCACCCGGCCTCCTCCTTAGTCCCGCCACTTCCTAGGAACAAAAGTGTCCCAGCTGTGGCGGCCCAGACAGCAGATGCGAGTGCGAGCTGTTTAGCATTCTGGGTAGTCACTGGAGCCCATTCCGGCCCAGACCACCTTCCACAGCCCCGGGGGCACGGCTGGGTTTGAAATTAGTTGTCGATAGATTGATTTCCATGAAGATCCGTCTATTAGGGCTCAGCGGTCCACAGGAACACATGCGGTGAAGCAGACAAGGTTTAAAGTACGAGCGTCGCAGGAGGGTGGCTCTCTCAATGTGTGAAAACGTCACATCCAGCTTATGGTGTATGTACACATATCTGCTTTCGAGCTCTGGAGACATCAACAGTAATTAAAAACGTAAGGTAGAAAAAAGATCAATACAGT
>NW_005871381.1:180407-185996 GCF_000147115.1 Myotis lucifugus
GGGGGGGTTTCCCCCTTTTTGTTCCCCGGGGGGGGGCCCTCCCCCGGGGGGGTCCGTTTCTTAAGGCTCCCCGGTCCCCCCGGGGGCAGCCTTTCCCCCGGGGGGGCGGGGGGGGGGGATTTTTCCTAAATGCCGGATGAAGGATGCAAATGCCGGATGAAGGATGCAAAGGGTACGCTGCCGCCTCTGTTTCCAGGCCCTTCGATCGTTTCAGATAAATCCATGGATCACTGGGGCTTGCGAGCAAATATATTCTAGGTAGCCGGTCAGCTCGGGGTCTGGAGGCTTTTAAAGCCAACCCAGGCCTCCCACTCATTTAAAGATTTGGCTTCTTTAAAATCGGGGGAGCCTGGGCCAGCACAAACCTAAGGACCCGCGGCCGGCGGGGCTTTTCCAGGCTGCAACCGGCGGTCGGGATGCAGCCAGAGCAGGCGACCCGGGCTGGAGTCCAGAGCTGAGTCGGGGTGCGGGGTGGACCTGGTCGCCTGCCTTTTCTGCTCCCCAACTTCCTTGTTTGTAGAATGGGACCCAGGGTCTTTCTGGGAATTCAATGGGACGGTGGAAGGTGTAAAATCCTCTGATTAAATATTCTGTTGGTATTTTTTTCCCTTCTCCTACCCCATATCAATTGGGGTCATATCAAAGGGGTTTAATAACTAAGTAATGGGTCTGACACCAGAACACCTTAGTGGGATCATTTCAACTAGAGTGGGAGGCAGACACGGCCCCTATCTCAGGCAGTACCAGGATACTGGCACCTCCAGCAGATCAAGCCGGGCCGGTCTCATCACTCCTCTGCCAGTCTCCCCGTTGGTGATGGCAGCAGAGCTGATGGGAGTCGGAACATGGCCCATCCCTGCCCTTTCCTCCCCAAAAGCAACGCCTCCAATCAAACCCCCGCGGTATTAGAAGGCATTTAATTAGGTTCCTGATTCGTAAAGATATGTTTAAAATGATTCTATTCTCACAATAAAGTGACATTTTTACTTTCCCCGGAAGGGCCTTTAACGACTAGGTAGTCCTCATTTTACAGCGGCGGGAACCACAGCGCAGAGAGGAAACGCCACTCGCTCAGGGGCCGCCGCAAGGAGGTGACAGAATTCAGCGGCGCGCTCCGTGGGCCGGTGCTGGTGGCGGAGGGAGGCCGGATCCCTCGGCAGGACAGTGCAAGTGTCTGAACCGCACACAAAAATTAGCGGCTGGGTCCGAGCGTCGCTGACCGAAGAGGCTCCTAACCAAGTGGCTGCTTGGGACTGAGGGGGCCTCTCCGCGGGCCTGGGATTTTGCGTTAGAAACCCGCCCAGGACGCGGCGCCTGCGCCACGCTCTGCGCCCGGCCTCGGGTTGCGTTTTGCGGGCGCTGAGGCCGAGGCTGGAATTTGGCGAAGGTTCCCAGGACCCTCAGTGCTGTCGCAGCCCAGGCCAGGTCCGTGGCCAGGCGGCCCCGGCGGGAAGTTGGAGGCTAAATTCCGAGGCCTCTACCCCGGAGCGCGTAGCCGGTCGCTGCGGAACAGACGCGCACCGCCTGCTGCCGCCCAGGCCTGGCCACGGACACCGCTCAGCCGGCGGCCGAATGGGCCTGGCCAGGGGCGCGTCCTTCGGCCGCGGGTCCGTGTGAAGTGCTGCGGGCTCCAGCCGCTCACCAAGCGGCGGGCGAAGGTGGCCCGGCCCAGGGGCGCAGCAGGCCTTCGGGTCTCCCCGCTGAGCGGAGGCGGCCGCGGCTAAGTCTCCCAGCTCCTCCCTGCACGGAGGCCCGCTCTCGGGCGGGGAGGCAAGCCCTGCTGGTTCCCCTTGATCTCGGAGGAGCCCGAGGCCGCCCGAGTTGGGACGGGAAGGCCCTTCTGTCCACCTAGACCCACGGGCCCCTGCAGCCCCTGCAGCCCTCACTAGGCAAAGCCCCCCTTTGCTCCCAAGTGCTGGAGAGCGCAGGTTTGGAGGCGAGAGCGCAGGTCTGAGCGCTGCACGACCCTGAACTAACTTTTTTGAGCATCAGTTCTTTCAACTGCAAAGTGGGGAGGAGCATCCGACCTGGTAGGGACGTCGTTCAGTCGTGTGAACCGGTTCTGCACGGGGAGCGCGGCAGGGGAGTCATTCCCACGCGCTGGAAGCGAGTGCCGCCCCCCCCCCTGTCTTTCTGTCTCTGTTCAGGACGGAAACCCTTGCGCCCCCAACTCTGGACTCCACGGGCTGCGGAGGCTCCAGGGGAGCTGAACGTGGCCTGACTGCGGGTCCTGGCCAGGCAGCTTCCAGCCTCCGCCGGCTCCTCGGGCCCAGGCCTCCGCGCCTGCGGGCGGCGCACGGGGAGAGGGCGCACGCCCAGCCCTCCGGGGCCAGGGGACCGCCTCTTGCCTCCCCGCCCTGCGTCTGTAAAATGGGCCCGGCTCTGGCTTTGGAGACGCTGGAACCGAGGCGAGGGCGGCTGCGGGGAAGGGAGGCGAGGCGGAGTCTCGGCTCGGGCCCAGAGGCCCAGTGCTTCCGGCGGCGGAGACCGGGCTGGGCGCCCACCCTCTCACCGTCTCCGGAGCCTGGGCCGCGTCCTCAGGCCAAAGGGAGCCCTCATGTTGGGTGAGGATCGCGAGGGAGGAGCCCACTGGGCCTCCCAGCCTCCGCTGGCTCTTTCCCTTGAGCTCAGCCTAGGCCCTAGGGGCGCCTGCCTGACCCGGACGGATCCGCGCCCAGACTCTGCCTCACCGCCCTCCTGACCCGGGGCTGGGAGCCGCGTCGCTCAAGGCGCAGCCACAGTGGAAACGGCTGCCTCCAGCTTTACGCATCGGGAGGGGAGGGAGATTAGGCTCTGAACACCCTCGCGTCGCTCAGCCATCGCCCCCACCCGCTGGGGGCGCCGCGTCGCTCTGGGGAGGCAGGGAGTGGAGACCAGGTCCCACTGGAGCGGGGCTCAGTCCCCTCACTCCTGGCCCGTCTCAAGCCGAGGTTGGGGCAAGGCGCTCGGACAGGGGTGGGGGAAACCCGGCGCCCTCCAGGGCCGCATTGAGACCAGGCCACATCCCTGCGCCTGCCCCACCCGGAGTGAACTTTGCGGCCAGAGGCCTTTTGCTCAAAGCGAGGCAGCAGAGAGAAAGAAAAACGTGCGCGTGGGTCCCCCAAAGGCCCAAGGATCGAGGTTTACCCTGGCAAAACCACAAAAATAATCCGGAAAAACAAAACCCACTCAGCTTATGATTCTGGAGAAATGGAATAAGAGCGAAGGAAATTGGGGACGTGACGGCAGCCCCGAAGAAGGGGCTGCGCGGGCAGCAAAGGCCAAGAAAGTCGCGCTGGTTCTTAGATGCTCAAGTCCCCACCTGAGGGCCAACCCGTCGCATCCTGGTGAGGGCGTTCCTCGGGCCTCGGAGCGCAGAGGACCGCGCATTTCGGGAAAACACCCAGGAAGAGGCAGCAGCTGAGTCACCCTAGGCCCTGTCTGCAGTGTCCGTGCCCCCCGCTTCGGGATCAGCCGGGTTTGGGGCGAAGGGGCGGCAGGAGCACCGGGAGCTCCAGCTCTGTTCTTAGCCTCCCTCGCCCTCGCCCTTCCTCCAGCCGAGTCACTGCAGGCAATCCCGCTGCCCGGGTACAGCGAAGGGGCACCAACCCCCGCGTTCACTGGTGGCTCCTGGCCTGGGGGAGGGGGCGGAGGAGGGGGGTGGGACTGCTACGGGGCCTCTGGGGCAGCGCCCCCGGGGTTTAGTCTCGGGGAGTTACTGGGACGCAAGGAGGGGGAGGGAGAGACCGAGGCAAAGAGATCCTTAGAGACGAGAAAGAAAACAGAAAGGACAAAAAGGAGGAGACACGGAAAGTGAAACCTAGAGAGAGTCGGAGACAGACGTGGAGGGAGGAAGGGAGAGGGAGAGGGGATGTGACAAAGCGTTCGAGAAACTAAAAGCAACAGAGGACCAACTAGGCAGAGAAGCGTAAAACTGTAAAGAAAGGGGAAAGGATGTAGGCACACAGCGAGCAGGAGGAGACAGAGAAAGAAGCGGAGGGGCTGGAAGTAAGAAAAGTTTTAAAAGACAGAGAGGGAGGATGGTAAAAGGAAAAGGCAAGAGGAAATGGATGTTCACTGACGCTTGGAGTGTGTTTGTCGGTGTGGGAAGGGCCTCGCGCTGCCAACCCCGCGATCCCCAAACTTCCTGCTTTTGAGCCCAGGTAAAGCTGGGGGGGCCGGGCCTGGACTTGGGGTTCTGGGCGTTCCTGGCGCCACCCCCCTCTGGTCCGCAGAGGCTGCAGTGATGTCACATGACGTCACGCGCTACCTGTGGCCCCACGCAAGCTAAAAGAGCGCGGGTGTCCTGGGGTTGTGCGTGGGAATAGTCCCCAGAGCCGAGCGTTGGGGAACCAGGATGCTCACCGGCTCCCTCTGCGCCCAGATCCCCGACAGCCGGCCCGTGGGCCCTGCCCTGGGCCTCTCCGAGGTCTTACCGGAGAGAGTGGGCTGCAGTAGCTTGCGGACTGGGGGTGGGGCGGCTCCGAGCTGCCGGACACTCGAGGTCACCGTGCCCGCCACCCTCTACGTGGATTTGACCTGGAGCGGCCTTTCGCTCCCCACCTCTGGCGCTGGTCATACCTCTGGGCCTCGAGGGCCCGTCCCACGTGCACCCCGTCCCGCGGGCACCCAGACCGAGGGCGGCCGGCACGCACTGACCTGCACCGCGGCTCCTCCGCGGGGCCCGAGCCGGGGTTCGAGCTGAGGCGAATACGGACGAACCTTGGAGAAGTGGACTCGCCCCGCACAGCGCGGCTCGGCCTCCTCCGCCGTAGGAGTGGGGCACCGGCCGGGGTCGCCGAACGTTATTGGAACGAAAACGAAATAAAAGCGGCGTTAAGTGAAATAGCTAACTTTTTTTATTAAATAAAATGACTTAAATAAAAGAACGGAGAGGAGTGGACCCTGCCTAAGCGCAGGGCTGCCCCAAGCCCCTGGCGCTTCCCCCAACCACCCGGTCGGCCGCCCCTCCTCCAGAGACCCCCGCCGGGGAAGCAGGTGGCCGGGTTCAAAAAAAAAAAAAAGCCGAAACTTTTATTATTTACATGTTTGGGCAAAAGTACAAAGTATAATACAGGCGCCCGGCCCAGGGGTGCGGGCGTGGGGCGGAGAAACGTAAGGCGCTTTCTTTGTCGGGCCCGGGCCTGGGGCGGGACTGGGCGCGGGGCGGGGGCTCGGATTGTGCAGCCGCGCGGAGCCCGGGCCCAGCCCTCCTCCGCGGCCGGTGAGGCTGCGGCTGCGCCCCGGAGCCTCCTCGAGCTTGGCGGCCCCTTCCCGTCTCGGCCTCGGTTCCCCCCCAGCCCGGCTGGCGTCCTGAGGCGCCCCAATGCGAGGGGGTGTGAGATCTTCGGCGAGCGTGAGCGCTGGGAGCTTACACCAGAAAGGTGACGCTGGGAAATTAGAGGCTGTCCTCCTCCGCAGGCTTGCAGTATCTGCAGGGCGAAGAAACGACGAGTTGTGCAGACAGAGAGGTCCGACTGGATGAAGTCGTTGAGCTCTTTTGGAATGTGTCGGGCTGTACTGAAAGCATGAGCAGGATCGCCTGCTGCAGCTCCGCTTCCGCTCCTCCGCCGTCTGCGACCTGCACGGGGGAGAGAAAGGAACAGCACG
>NW_005871381.1:186096-265370 GCF_000147115.1 Myotis lucifugus
ACCGAGGCAGCCGGAGGCCTCGAAGCGCAGAACCCGGCTGCTTCCCGCCCGCGCCGTGTGCCGGGAGCCGGCGCGCCCCCGGAGGGTGAGCCGAGTCTTGTTTTTGTTGTGCGCCGAGCCGTGGCCGAGAGAGCACTCCGCCCGCCCACCCTGCACGCCCGCGTACTGTGGCTGCGCCAACAACAAAGATTGTTTCTTTTGCAGGACAACGAGCGCAGCCGTACGCGTAACTGACAGGGCCCGGCGGACAGCCGGGTCACTGGACTCCGAGAGTGGGCGGGCGGGGTCCCCAGGCGGGGTCAGCCTCAGCCAGTTCTCCCAGGGCCTGTCTGGAACCCCTCTTTCGGGACCGCTTCGCTGTTCACGGGTTGGATGCAAACAGGGATCGGATAGGCGCAGGGCTGGAGTCGGGACTGGGAGCTGGAGGGGAACCCAGAACTCGCGCGGATTGTCGGAAATCCGAGAGGACCAGCGGGGGGAGGGGGAGCGAAGGGCAGTGCGAGAGGACCCCGGGGATGTTGGGAGAGGCAGGTGGGAGGCAGGAGACGAAATAAAACGAAAGGAATTGGAGAGGCGCAGGACAGCGACACGGGAATGGCCACGGAGGAGAAGCTGAGGCGCGGAGAGTGGGGAGGAGGACGTGGGCCGGCGGGAAGGAGGGACGGGAGGTTAAGATCCGGGGAGGCGGGTCGGGTGGGTCTGGGGAGGCGCGGCCTGGCCGGGCGGATAAGGGTAGCGCCGGCTGCGCAGAGCGGGAGGCCGCGGCGTGGGGAGGGTGCAAGGCGGGCGCAAGGTGGGCCGGGCCGGGCCTCTCTCACCGCCACTTGGTCCTCCGGTTTTGGAACCAGGTCTTGACCTGCGCGTCCGTCATTTTGAGGGACTTGGCGAGCGCCGCCCTCTCGGCCGAGGCCAGGTACTTCTGGCGATGGAAACGCTTTTCCAGCTCACAGATCTGCACCCGAGAAAAGGACGTGCGCGGCTTCTTACGCTTGGGCGGCGTCCTGTTCTGGTACGGGTGGCCGATGCGCCGGGTCACCGTGAAGGGCGTGAGCGCCGCCGCGGCTGCGGAGACACACGAGGCCCCCTGAGGCCCAGCCCAGTTCCACTGTCGTTCGGGCCCCGCGAGGACCCCGTGCCGCCCCGTGGGGCGCAGAATGCTCCGCTATTTCGTTGGTCCCGCGTCTCCAGCGGCACGGAGCCGCTTAGGAGATGCCCCCCTATTCCCTGGGCACAGGTTTATCTCCCCGAACTCCCTGGTTTCCCTCCCCCTGCGGCTCCCCGGGGCCCTGGGCGCCGAGGCCTCCGCCGCGCTGGGGCCTCCGGAATCGCTTCCCGGAGCAGAGCACACAGGGCGCGGCGCCTCTAGCCCCGGGAGGGCCGAGGCCCGGTCTGTTCACCCGCCCTGCTCACCTGTGAAGCGGTCTTTCACGAAGCGGCGGCTGCTCTCCATCCATGGGAAATTGAGGCCGCCTAGGCTGGAGACCGCGGGCACGGAGGGCATGGCGGGCAGCGCGCTGGGCAGAGGCGGTGGCACGGCTCCGGGCAGCGGCCTGTGTGCTGGCACCCGGATTACGCCGGCGGGCGCCAGGCTCAGGTTGACACTGTAAGATCCCGCGTCCTCGAAGGGCGCGCCGAGACCCGCAAAGGAGGCGGGCAGCGAGGGGTACGTGGCGCCCGGACGGCCCCCCGGGGGCGCTCCCAGGTAGCTGGCGCCGTCGGGGCCCCGCGGGGCTGGTGCGCTGTCCTGGTCCGGGCTGTTGAGGATCTGGTCGATGCCGAAGCTGATGGGCTCGTGCGGGTGCGGGGTCTGCGCGCTGGCGGGCGCCTCCATCCTGGGCGGGTGGAAGGGCTGGGCTGGGCTGGGCGGGGAGGCTGCTGGGGCCCCGTCACGGCGCGGCCATGGAGCGCCCGGCGCCTCTCGTCGCACTGAAACTTTGCCAAGAGTGCGCGGGCCCGACAGGCTCTGTGTCATCTTTCTTGAACCGAACCTGGAGTTTCCGCTGCTAATTCCTCTCCCGCCGCAGCCATTGGCTGCGATCAACAAGCCTCTCTCCTCCCATTGGCTCTCGGCTTTCAATAAAGGCCTAATTCATGGAAATAGGAGCTTAGGGACTGTTCCAAGGTGACATCATTTTAACAAACGAACAATAGGTCAAATTTATTAGCCGGGATAATGGGCGGCGGATATTAGCGCCCGAACCGCAGCCTCCCAAGCCCGAAATCTAACGAAGCTGCAATTAGCAGACGCTCCCCGCTCCTCCCGGCCGGGCCGCTTCCCCGCCGCAGCTCGGGGCCGGTCTGGGCGCTCGCTCTCCTGGTGAAATTCTCTTTTGCTGAAGGGGTTTTCGTTTTCTTCCCAATTTTTTCATCTGAGCAAAAACCAAACCCTATGAATCCTTTCCATCACAATGGAGTTGCAACCCCGGGACGACCCTGCAGAACCGTGGACGCATCTTGGACACTCCAGCGCTGCGGGAGCAACGAAAGGGGCGCGCCCCGGGGTGCCAGCTGCGCGCTCCTTGCGCGCGGGGTGACGCGAGCACCACAGCGTGCTCCACGCTTCCAAGGACACCGACCCGCGTGGGCAGAATTCGCCCCCGCCTGGGCTTCGGCCGCGGCATCGCGACCACTTTGGAGACACTCCCTGGCTCCCGCCAGGCGGACCGAGGAGTGACTCACAGGTGCCCACGCGCGCCTGGCCCGGCTGGGCTAGGGACCCGGGGTGGCCCGGTGGGGAGCGGGGATCGGGCCCCTCGAAATTCGTTGCAAGATGGTCGGGACTGTTAGTCGCGCGTGGGGACCCGCCCGTGCGCAGCAGGTGTGGGGACCTAGGGTTCCCAAGGGCCAGGGCATGGGTGGCGATATTTAGGGCAATAGCGGGATTCCTGGGGTAAGGAGGAGCGGTGAGCTCCTCCCGCTCCAGTGCAGCCGGGGCGCTGAAACCACTCCCTGCTTTGCTCGCGCCCTCGGCGTTGAGGGGCAGGCCGAGGGGCACGGTGGACGGGCCGCTCGTGGGGCGGTCACCCCCACGCCAGCCTCCGCTGTCTCCCCTGGGGGAGACCTGCAGAATCGTTCTCCACCCGCTAGTTCTTAAACGGCTGGGTGCAAACTCACTGCTACACCCCCGGCCAGGCCTCTCCCTCGCGCTCCCGCCTGGCGGACTTGGGGAGAGGTCGGATGTGCGGTCGGCCAGGAATGAGTTTAAATCCGGGCCGGTCACTTCCCAGCTGAGTGACCTTGAGCAAGTGACTCCATGCCTTTCGGCTTTGGTTTGCTCATTTGTAAAAAGAGCAGCGCGTGCATTGCGGGATTGTCTGAGCCGGGAGTGAGGCTTGAGAGCGCCGGGCTGGGCCTGGCACACAGTAGGCACCCAGCCAGCAGCTGTGGCCAACCCCTCCCCCGCCCCCCCTCCCAACGTGATGGTTGATGGATGATTCTTATTATTCTTGTTTATTTGTTTGCAGTTTGATTTTATTTGCGGAAGCTCTGCATCTTGGGGAGAAGGATGGTTTTGTCTCCCGTGGGGTCAGTCTCAGAGGGTCAGGAAGGGCAGGAGGCCGCCTGTGGGGGATTCTTCCTAATCATCCGCCTGGACAAAGGGGAGGCCTCAGAATTCGGGATCTCCAGGCCTGGGTCCCTGCGGCAGGGCCCCGCTGGCTGAGCGGCCTTGGGCAAGTCTTTACCTTTCCTGGAGCCTCAGTATTGGGTGGGAAGAAGGAGGCGCTGGCAGCCTGGGGCGGGGCCTCCGCCACTCCCTCCAGGGACAGGCACCTGCAGATGGAGCAGAAGGCCAGGCCTCCGCTTCTAATTCCGGCTCTGCCTCTGGTGGGAGTGGGGGGCTGTTGGGCCCCTCATTGCCCCTCCTGGAGCCTCATTTTCCTTATTTGTGGCACGGAAAGGGTAAGCTACCCCCAGGGTGGCTGTGAGAAGTAAATGAGATGAAGCGCCCGCCCGTGAGAAGCGGGCGGTTAGATAACAGTAACTTCAATGCCAGCAGCCCAGCTGCCGGAGGCGGAGAGCGTGGTGCCAGGCAGGAAGGGGCACTGGCTTGCTCCTCACAAGAACCCTGTGAGGAAAGGACCATTACTGATCCCGCTTTTTACCTGACGAGGGAACTGAGGGTCAGGGAGCTCACGGGACTCCCAGGCCCCACTCAGGGGCCTCACCAGTTCCCCCGCCTTCCTGGCTTCCAGAGCCCTGGGTCCAGGCCTGTCCTTGCCACTTCCCGGTCTGTTCAGTTGGGATAAGGAGGCGCGCCCCACGAGTATGTGGGCACAGAACTAGGGAGACGCTGTGGGTGGGGTGGACGACGTTGCTCCCAGGGCATGGAGGGTAGCCCAGTGCTCAGAATTGGATTCCCACCTGTTTACCAGCTGTGGGTTCAAGGAATTATCCATCTTCCTTGTGCCTCCGTTTCCCCGTCGGGTAAAGCAACAGGACCCACGTCATGGGATTACATGAGCTCTTCCGGGGAAAGCATTCGGCACAGTGCCTGCAGGAAAGGGTAAAGCAACAGGACCCACGTCATGGGATTACATGAGCTCTTCCGGGGAAAGCATTCGGCACAGTGCCTGCAGGAAAGGGTGGCTGTCTGAGGCCCGGGGTGTCCGTCAGGCAGCAGTAGGCATGTGGGGCCAATGGTCACAAACCCTCTCCTTCCTGACCCAGACAGAGCAGAGCAGTCAGGAGGGGAGTAAACGGGGCAGCCACAATCCCTGGGACAGTGGTTCTCAAAGTGTGTTCCCAGGCCAGTGGCAGCCTCACCTGGGAGTTTGTTAGGCACATTCTTGGACCCCCGCCCAGACCCACTGAATGAGAAACGGGGGGTCGAGCTCAGCAATCTGAGCTTAACAAGCCCTCCAGGTGATTCGGGTGCTCATTCAAATTGGAAGCCAGTGCCAGAATATCGTCCGTCCCATCCGTTTTCAAATTCATGGCTAGAACGCCGTGGAATATTCTCTCATCGTTTGAAACTCTCACGTGATCTGAGTTCATATCGTCTGCAGTTCTGTCTGTGTTACTCAGTTGGGCCATAGGTCTGTCTTAAAAGACATTTATTTCATTATTTTCTTTTTTAATGTTTCAGGAGTGTTTTGATTTTTTAAAAATTAATTTCTTCTCTGTTGAAGTGAAAATTTAGTTCATTTCAAAAGTCTTTCTTATGTTTTTTTTTAAAATAAACATATTTAAGGTCATAAATTTACCTCTAAGCAGTTTTTAGCCAAATATTCTTTGATGCGTACTAGGTGTTCCTGAGATTGTGATTTTGCTGTCCCTGCTTACCTGCTATCAACTGAACAGTCACACACACACCTGAAAAATTAAATTCTAAGAACTGGGACCAGGTCTCCTGACTCCAGAAGGACTTCCGGGATGCAGTGCATTCTCTGCGCTTCCCAAGGAGAAGCTGGAGGAAGGATAGAGCTGTTGGAGGCCTCGCTGGGAGTCAGACGGGAGGGGAAGGAGGAGGTAGGGGTGAAAGGCAGATGCTGGCATTTCCAGCTATGCCCATGGCATGTGCAGGAGGCTCGCTGCCACTGACTTCGGTGTGACTGGAACTCAATTTCCCTGCCTGTAAAATGGGGTAGAGGTTGAGTCAGGGCTCTTAAACGTATTTGGATCTGCAACCCCATTTGAAAGATTGATGACAATGTTATGGACAACCTCCAGAGACAAAGACACAAACACACGACTCGGTGCACATGCCATCCACAGGTCGCTCACCTGCCCACCTTCTGCTCTTTACTCACACGCCCTGGTGAGGAGCCTCAGGGGCCCTTGCAGTTCTCACGATGGAAGGCTCTAGACCAGGGGTGGGCAAACTTTTTGACTCGAGGGCCACAATGGGTTCTTAAACTGGACCGGAGGGCCGGAACAAAAGCATGGATGGAGTGTTTGTGTGAACTAATATAAATTCAAAGTAAACATCATTATATAAAAGGGTACGGTCTTTTTTTTTTTTAGTTTTATTCATTTCAAACGGGCCCGGGTCCGGCCTGCGGGCCGTAGTTTGCCCACGGCTGCTCTAGACACCTGCTGAAATTTATCTCTGATTCACTCATTTAGTCAACAAATATTCATCACTGAGCACCTATTCAAATTTTCTGAACCACACCCGAACGTTGGGCCTCGGTTTCCCCATCTGATAGTGGAGTAATGAGTGTGAGGTCACCAATGGGTGGGCTGGGGGAAGAACCTTCCAGAGGAGGTCAGAGGACGGCAAAGGCCACCTGGTGCTGTGTGCTTCCCAGCGCCCACCGGTCCCCCCCCTCCCCCCAAACGCAATTCATGAGACTTAAAGGACAGTGGTCTAGGGGAGTGGTCGGCAAACTCATTAGCCAACAGAGCCAAATATCAACAGTACAATGATTGAAATTTCTTTTGAGAGCCAAATTTTTTAAACTTAAACTATATAGGTAGGTACATTGTTATTAACTTAATTAGGGTACTCCTAAGGCTTAGGAAGAGACACACTCAGGGGCCAAAGAGCCGCATGTGGCTCTCGAGTCGCAGTTTGCCGACCACGGGTCTAGGGGAGTGAGTCCCTTGCCAGGGCCACGCAGTGGGAAGGCTGGAGCTGGGACCTGAACTCAGGACTGTCATGTCTGCAAAGCCCATGTTTTTTACTTTATGTCTTATCCCCATTTCGCCTCTGGGAGCAAGACCCAGTCGGGAAGGAAATCCATGGAGGGTCTGGGTGAAGGAGCCCAGGAGTGGGGTGAGGCTGGCCATGGTGGGGCTCACTTGTCCCCCCACTTCACAGCGGGACAGCGTTGGCGGCATTTGATTCCATGTCCTGGGCTGGGCCCGGGGGCTGGCCCACCGGAGGATCACCGAGGGTCCGTGGTATTAAACCAGAACACACAGCAGGTCAGCCGAGGGGATAAAGGGGATGAGGAAAGGGTCCCACGTGTGTCCGGGAATTCACCTGTACTCAGCCCAGCACTCACTCCCCCAGCTCCATGAAGACCCAGGTCAGCCATGGCCTCTCTGCCCAGCCTCCACGGTGGCCCCTCCCCCCACCCCACCCCCCACCCCTGTCGGTTTTCATCCTTGCTCTTGTGGCCTTTGGGACCTAGATCTTATTTATCCTGCTCACCGCTTTCCGAGGGCAGAGCCTTTGTCTCATTCACGCTTTCTCAGTGACAGGTGAATGAGTGAACGAATGCTTTCCAGGATCCTGGTGCTGAGTCAGACCCGGCCTGGCCTCGCGGGTGCAGCCTGGCAGGGAGGCGGGCAGCCGCCTGGGGAGCTGGCCATGGGCTGGGGGCTGCGAGAGGGTGTGAGCGGAGAAGGGGGAGGGAGGAGATCCCTTTCCCTGTGGGCCCGGCTGGTGGGAGATGCAGAGGGCGTGTGAGCAGGGACCCCAGGCAGGAAGCGGCGTGTGCAGGTGGCAGGGATTGGCCGGTGCATGAGCAGGCCCACGCCGTGGGCCTCCAAGCCCATCTTGTGCCCCGTTGTTTGCTCCCCCCACCCAGCAGCCATTTTTCCCGCTTTGTGTTCTACAACTTTCCTCTCTTCCTGACAGATTTCTCTACTAAATTTGACTTCGTTTCAACACTTTCGTTGGGCAAATTACATTAAGATGGATGTTGCAGGTACCCTTTATGGTTTATTTATCGTGATACTGTTTGTATCTCACGCTTATAAATAACTTATGTTATAGCTTTTGTTTGTGGAAATGTAACTTACATATTTTATTACGCTTTCTGTAAACCTCAGAAAGAATCCTGTCAGGGAAGCGCTCGTATCAGCAATCCAAACTATGGGACGTAAAAATCGACACTAACATTATTTTTTAATATGCCAAGGAGGCAGGTTACTCTTGCTGTAGTTTGAAAGGTTTGCTGTCATCGTAAACTTGCACCTCAATAAAACATTAAAAAGTCTCAAGAATGATTTTATAAGGTTCACAGAGGAGGAGGAGTAGGTGGCAGAATCCACAGACACAACACACCAGGGGCCCGGGTATTGGACTGGCCTTACTTGGGGGGAGGGAGCCACATTTGGGGGTCCCAAAGGGTTCCAGATGCATCCCCCCCTGGCCAACTGTCCCCAAAGCCTGACTGTGAGGACCTAGTTTAAGGGATTAAGGTGGAAAAGAAAGGAATTTTGGAGTCAGGCTGACCTTTGAATCCTGGCTTGTCCACTTTTTAGCTATGTGGCCTCAGGTCAAATTTTCAGACTCAGTTTTCTGATCTCTAAAATGGGGATATTTACTTGACCTTCTTATTGGGAAGCATCCTATATAATAAAAGGCTAGCGACCATAACAGCGTAATGACCAGAACAACCGATCAACCAGTTGCTATGAGGTGCATTGACCACCTCTCTGTCCCTCCCCCCATCCTGCAGGCTCTGATCACTGGATGGCCAATGGGGAACCACGGAAAACCAGGGTGGGTGTAGGCCATGGGGCGGGGCAGGACTGGGGACTGGTGAATGGGCAGAAGATGGCCCTGATCGCAGGCTAGGCCTAGGTACCCTACCCACGCACGATTTCATGCGCTGGGCCTCTAGTTAAATTTAAATGAGACAGCAATTTGCAAAGCTGGGGAGGTGTGCACACTAAATGATTGTGGTTCTAATGATTTAATGTTTGACTTGAAACTTCCACTTTCTCCCTTTCCCCTCCTCCCCAGAGGAGCCGAGTTCTCTCAAATGCTGCCTCCGCCTCCCCCAAACTGCTGGGCTGGCCCCACATACATAAGGTTTCCCCAGCTTCTCTCACTAAACCGATCCTGTTCTTTGTCTCATGCTCAGCTCTCCTGGTAGTTCACCCCTCACTGACCTCAGCTGATGGCCCATGCCAGGCCAGTTTTGCCCAGAAAGGGACTCCAGTACCACAGCGCAAAGGCACTCTGAGGTGGGAGGTGCACTCGGAGAGTGGGGGGAGCTCGGGGCCAAGCCGAGAGGGCTTTCTGGGCTGCCCAGGCCATCACGCAGTGCGGGGGGGGGGGGGGGGCCTTGTGCTCCCCCCTCCCCAATCCTAGAGAAGCCTGATTAGAAAGAACAGAATGGAAACATCCAGAATACAGCTTTCTGGAGGGTTAGGTTCTGAAGTTAGTGTAGAAGGAAAAAATGAGCAAAGTCAGAACACCTTCAAACTGTTTCTTGCTTGAGCATCAGCTGAAGCAGTTGGCTTGGCGTAGGGCCCCAGGATACAGGAACGACACGACACACGCTTGGGCATCAGAACATCAGAAGGATGAGGTGACCGCAGAGGCCTGCACCTCACTTGGGCCACTGCTTGTTACCTGGCCTCCCCCGCCCCGCCCCCCGCCCCCAGGAACCGCCCACCCTGTTTATTTCTTCCTGTTGTTGAATCTGAGCATGTTAGCTGCTAGCTGCACCTCTGATCGGATTAGAGCTGTAATAGATCCACCCAGCGCTCTTTTGGGGAGGAGGCTGCACACGTTCGGGCGCGCCCCTGAGTGCTGGCTTTACCCGTGGGACACGGTGTCCCCACAGAGAACTCCCACACGGGCTCCAGGTTCCCCCAGGAGCCCACTGCCCTCGCCCAGGCAGACCCTGGCAGGCCGGGGGGCGGGGCTCAGTTCCCCATCTGGTTCCCATTGGTGGGGGATGAGTGCAAAGCGTGGGTTCCTGAGATGTCCCAGCTTCCCCACTCCCAGAACTGATCTCCCCAAGGGAAACCAGGACTCCAACAGGTTTCAAGGGAGAAACTTGCAGCTCCGGCCAGAGAAGAGTGGTGGCAGGAAGTGTAGAAGGGCTCCATGCCCAACCCGTGCTGCCCCCAGCGTGGGGGTGAGCTGATCTAGGACTTCAGTGAGTAGACACAGCAAAGGCGACAGGCGCCCGAGACTGGTGACGAGGGGTGACTTCCAGGGTGCGCTCTCTGGCTCCTCTTGCCTGCTCTGCTGGAGCTGCCTCTGTGAGCGGCCCCTGAGGTCCATTTGGCAAGACGCTGAGGCTCTCAATCCCCCAACCCACGAGGAACTGACTCCTGCTGACTCCACCGATGAGCACAGGAGCAGACCCTTCCCCTTGAGCCTCAGGGTGATGGCAGCCCGGCCACCAACCACGCGTGCACCTGTGAGTCAGACCCTGGAGTGGCGGACCAGCCACGACCAGGCCAGGCGCTACGACCGGGCTGGAATCCTGCCTGTGTCAGCCATATACCACCTCTGAGTCCCAGTTTCCTCCTCCCAGAAGTGGGTACATTGCTGCCCTCCTCCTGGGCTGCCGTGAGGACTAAGGGAGATAAGGCAGGTCAGGGCCCGCGATGCTCAGTAAACGTTTGCGGAGTCCACGCTGAGCCTGTGCCTGCTGCCTGCACTGGGCTCCAGTGGCCAGGCCTGACGGTCCCCGAGAGCAGCTCCCCAAGGCCAGGGCGGAGCCTTCCCTGGCTGGTGTGAAACCACAGGTGACCTTTGGTGCAGCAGAGAAAAGCAAGGGCACTTTGTTATTTTCTTGTGAGAATTTACCTGCAAAGGATACTGTGCTTTTCGACACGACTTTTGTAAAGAAACCAGTGCCGGACTGGGACAGGCCTTCTGCGAAGCATTTCTGTGGGGTGGGTGTGAGATGATAACCCCTGAGAAACAGAACTTCTCGAGTCACCCTTCTGCAAACAGCGGATGTTTTATAAAGTTCAGCATTTGCCTCCTCCAGGAAAACTGCATTTCTTACTAATAAAATACAGTGTAAGGCCGACACCACTGAACAGGCGAAGGGGCCCTGTCTATAACATACTTTTCCCCGTTCCTGGGTTCACACATGGAAGACAGACATTTAGAGCTAAACTGGGGTGACTTTGCTTTTATGTGACAAGCCTGTTATAAAATTCCTATCGAGAACGGTTTCCAGAAACACTGGTCTGAGAAACGAGATTATAACAGGAGCCTGTGGATGTTCTTCACGGGAAGCCAACCTTCCACGTCTCATCAGAAGCAAAGGGCACACTATTTATGATGAGCCTGGGCCCGAGGACAGAGCAGTGAGACCCGAAAACCATCCGACAGCGGCACCCCACATTAACAGCCGAGCTACCTCCCTCGTAAACTGCAAAGGCTCCTCCTGTCCCGGGAGTGGGCCGGTTGTGATCCCCAAGGTCATGTGTTTCTGTGGAGGGATGGAAGCCAACTATTCCTCATCGCCTGGAAATCTGAACTCGGGTACCTAGAACCAATGCCCAAGAAGGCAGCGCTGCTTCGAATATGCATTTTAATTAGACACCCCCGGCTTCTTAAAGACTAAACGGAGGCGGAGGCCGGGCGCTGGCACCACCCGGGAGTTCCGGCTGGGGCGGCCCGGCTCCTCCAGCAGAAATATCTCTGCAGGCAGTAATTGCACAGCTTAATTCTTCTAGACTGAACCACTTCAGATTTATGCCAGTGAAAAGCAAACGTTGTTTGTAAGTCATTTAATTGTGTTACTGTCTCTCAACTTTATCAGATGCTGCTGAGGCGGAGAGGCTGTGCAGTGCCGGGCTGCCTCCGAGAGCTCCCACTGCTGCTGCTTCCAGACCCATAACAAACGGCTAACATCACAGGATCGGGTGGGATTTGTCTCAAGTGGGATCCACGGTGAAGGCTGCATCTCCAACAAACCCTCTGCCTTGATTGCAGAAGCATTAACTAGTACACACTGAGGCGCAAACCTGGTTTATTATGTTCTTTGGTTAAATATCGTTTCTACACCCTTTCAGAGCATTATAAGAACAAAGATAACAATCTTTTATAGAAAGACGGAAACACTTTTGCTTTTTCAGAGCAAAGAATGAATTTACACTGTGCACTATATAAATTCTTATAATCAGGCCAGACTTATAAAAAGGTAGGGCTTTTGTTGTTGCTTGCTTTGAAAAATAGATTTCCCTGGGCTAGCCAGCATCGCTGTCGGGGCCCAGACCACAGTCTCTTGGTGCAGGCTCTCGGCACGTGTCAGCTCATCATGTCCAGGCTGCACGGGTCGGCGCTGCCGTCGCTGCGCAGCGCCTCTGCCACGTCTCTTCTGAACACGGACAGGTTCTGGGTGAACCTGTGGGAAGAGGAGACAGGCCCCGCGGGCAGGGCTGGGCTGCAGAACCTCGGGTGATGACGCCTCAGTGGAGTCAGGACCTGGAGAGGGCCCGAGGTCCAGCCTTCCTCCCACTCTCACCACCACACCTTTCCCTCCCAGAAAGCAAGGGTTACACCCAAACACTGACCACTCTGAGGGGGGAATTTCGTGGCTATACTATTTAAAAATTGTTTTTAAAAAAGTTGAATTACACATCGATGTTATAAAGCATATAAAGAAAAAGCTGAAGCTGTTGTGCCAAGCACTGGGTTGAGTTTATATACAAATTCATTTAATCATCACAAGTCTTCCCAAAGGCAGGTATTGGTATCCTCATTTTACAGACGAGAAAACAGAACTTAGTGCTTCAAAAAAGGGGACACACACACACACAAAAGATTAAAAAAAAAAAAGGGGTCACTGGGTTGCTGTGTTCAAATCGTGGCTCTACCACTTCTTAGCTGGGTGACCTCAGATGACTACATGGTGGCCAATATGAGTAGCTACCCCACGGGCATGTGGAAGTGAGAATTTATTGAGCCCACGGAGACTGCCTGAGCGAGCTCAGCAGAGTGCCTGGCGTGGGAGACAGCCAGTCCTGCCGGCTAGTGCACCGGAAGCGGAAGTGAGGAGAGCGGTCTGACACCATCTCACACGTGCTCATGAGGTGGCGCTCAAATTCCCCAGCCCCAGGGGAAGCAGGCCCCACACCCCCCCCAGGCACCGAGGGCTCCCCACTCAGTAACTCTCTTCTGCTGGCTTCGCAGGTGGCTCTTTCTGCCTGACAGGGCATCTTGGCCTGGAACAAAGGAAGGTGCCCACAGAGCCCATCCATTGGCCTTGAACTGGCCTTTCTCACTGCCATGCAGCCTACAGAGGTCGGGGGACGTGGAAGTTGGAGTCGGCCTGACCTCAGAGCAGTGCCCAGGCTGGTGGCTCCCGGACATACTGTGGCTACTGGGATGGCTGGTTTGCATTTCAAATGGGGAAGCCTTTGAAAGATCCCACTTTAACAACAGGATGCCACAGGCAGTTGTTTTCCTGAAAACATTTTCTTCCCCCATCACTCCTCATTGTCTATCTTCTCCACGAGAAGCTCAATTGGTTTACCACTGGTACCCCAGTGCCTGGCACATAGCAGCTTCTCAATAAAAGTGTGTGCACCGAATGAAGGAATGGATGGACGAATCCAGGCACAGCTGATTCCTCATATTTAGATCTCCCTGGCCACTTACCTGTCTCTGTTCTTGACGGACAGGTTCTGCTCCACCCCTTCCATCAGGCTCTGGAAGCACTGGGCCAGGGCCTCCTGCTTGGGGAGAGGCTGGCTGCTGATCAGGCCCGCCCTCAGCTCACTGAAATGCTGCCGGAGACAGACAGGCGTCAGAGCCCTGAGTCCGGACCTGGGCCTGGGCGAGCCCCGGAGACGGCTGGCCGGCTCCATCTGCTCGGGTCCTAACTCAGAGGAGCGGTGGTCCGGGCCCACGCAGAACTTGGAGCCTTTAGAGGGAACTGGAGCAGCAGAGGCAGTCCTAGGGACAAACGGCCTCTCCTTCCTCATAAAAACCTCTCGCTGTAACTGTTCCACTGCCGCCGAGCAACCTAGGCTGATGGAGTCCTGGCTTCCTCGGGGGCCGAGCGCACGGAGGTCTCCCTGACGCTGCTCTCCACTGACCGCAGCAAGGCTGACAGGGAGGGGAGCGCTGGACTAGAAGGGCCACTGGAGGCGAGGCCCAGCTCCCAAGCCTCCTGCTTTAGTGAATCGCTCCTCGCACAACTCCAGGCCTCGAGCCGATCCCGGCCCTCTGGGTAAGGATGGGCCTGCTCGGTGGGTGGCGCCAGAGACGCTTGCCTAGCTCCTGGAGAACTTTCTGGCACGAGGAAGCTGTGCCATACCCGCTCACAAAGCAGCACAGAGCCCTTCCCCTCGGCGGGCTCTGGGGGCTTTGCACACACCGGCGCCCGCCCGTGCCGAACCCAGCTCCTAATCACTGCAACAGCCTAATTTCCGCACAAAGGCAACGCTCTGACAGTCGTGTGTTTCTGCTTCCCGGCCCAAACAGCATGATATTTAATTTCCATCATACATTAAAACAGCTCACATCAAAAACACACATAATTAATATGGAGTCAGACTAATACTTAAATACCATATATCAGAGGCATTAGACTTAAAGCGCACTGTCTTCCTGAACAAGATTGGGAATGCACAAAACTACTTATTCTTCCCTTTTATAATGATGCAGCGACTCACACCAAATAGAAAATTATTAGTTTTTCATCCCAAACCATGAAATATTGCCTCCATCAGGAAAGTATAATATTGTGATGTCATAAGCGTTTTCTAAACACTGAATTTGCCCTCATTCCCTCTCAATCATTTTAAAAGAACTGCTCTCCTTTATAGAGCTCGGATTTAAATCACAGTAACACCGCGGGAAGATGAATGGCAGCGCGACTGAATGTGGCGAAAATTGGATACTTCAGCACAGGTGAGTGATGAGACAGCTCTTCTCTTTTTGATATATTTTCTTCTTCTATTAGTTTCCTTCCAAGGCCGGGATTTCAGTTTGAATTTTAATGTGTGCGGCTGCCTCTAACCTCACGGTCTTTTTCCCGGTACTATCTTATTGTATAGACAATTCATTCTCCCGGCAGTAACGCACTGTTCCCACTGACTGCTGGGAGCCGTGGCTTCAGGAGGCAGCTCAGAGCTGGAGAGGCAGCCAGAGCGGCGGGGACACCCAGGACGGGAGGCGCCTGCTCCGGGTGGAGGGGGCTGGCCCTGCTTGGTGCTGAGGGGCTGCTGCTACCACCTGGGGCAGTAGGGATCCCAGATTTAAAAGGAGGCCAAGGAAGGAGCAAAAAGTGTTATTTCTCAGAATTCGCTTGGAACAGGGGGAGGAGATGAGGTGAGCTTGAAGCGCTGCTGAGCAAACCAGTGCCCCGTGCGTGGGAGCGCGGGGTCCAGAAGAGCTAGTCTTGAGGCCCTTGCCTCACTAAAGACCTGAGGCTGTGGGGGAAGGCCTTCTGGGGGAACATGGCTTTGCCCCTGGGCACTCAAGGCTCCTGCTCTGGCTCAGTGGCTCCCTGTCCTTCACTGTCACTGCCTGGCCCGGTGAGCAGCTCCTCCCCGCCCAGTGACCGCCTGCTCCGAGGCCTCCCTGCAACACACTCACCTTCTCATGGAGCAGGATGAGTCCCAGGAGAGGCCTGGAGACTGACCACTGGTTCCGGCAGTCTTCAAAGACAATGGTGTTCATGAGGACAGACATCATCTGGAAGACAGAGGCACATGAAGACACTGGCGCCTCGGCCCAGAGGCCCTCCAACCCCAGGTCTCTCATGGATTGTTCCTGCTTCTCAACCCTGATGTGCTTTCCCTCGATGCCAGGCCTCCAGGAGAAAGCCCAGCGCACCTCCCTTTCTGTTTCTCGTTTCACCCAAGAGGTCAAGTGATGGAGGGAAACACCTCAGAGACAGGGAGGGATGGGACACCCTCCACGTAACCTTGGAGCGGCCCGTTTCCTGCTGGCTTGGGCTACTAAAGGCTTCCACCTGTTCTTTTGTAAAAAACACTTTTATTGACTTTTTAGAAAGAGAGGAAGGAAGAGGGAGAGCAAGAGAGAAACACTGATGTGAGAGGGAAACATCGATTGGCTGCCTCCTGCGCAGCCCCTACTGGGGACTGAGCCCACAACACGGGCATGTGCCCAAACAGGAATCGAACCAGCAAACTTTCAGTGCGTGGGACACCCAACCCATGAGCCACACTGGCCAGGGCCCCACTTGCTCTTCATTCACGAATTCATTCACTCACACACTTCACTCCTACATGTACATCCTCATCCGTCCTCTTGAATTCAAAGTCTGCAAGACACCTAGGGGAGGAAAGAACCTCTGTCCTTGAGGAGCTAGCTAGAAGCTTCCTGGAGCGACCACCCAGGAGGCAGAGGAGGAAACAGGGCTGGGGGGGGGGCACAGTGTGGGGGGGAGGAGGAGTGGGGGAGGCGGGGGAGGGAGGAGGATGCTTCTGGGTCCCGGAGGAGAAGTCAGGGAAGACTCCACAGAGAAGGTAATGTTTATGAACTTCATAAAAATGTGTTCTAAGCAGAGAAACAGCAAAGAAGAAGGCTGGGAATGCAGGAGGTCGGGAGGCGGTTCTGCAACGGTAAGGAACCCAGGGTGGCAGGAGGAGCAAGACGGGTGCCAGGCGGGAAGACATGCTGAGGAATCTGGACTTGGTCCTGATGGCACCAGGAGGCAGTCATGGGTTTGCAGCAAAAGAGAGACGTGCTCAGGTGTGTCTGGGAACGTGCAGAATATGAACTGTGCCTGTGACATTAAAGGAGGGAGGGGCTGCTGCAAAGCCCGGCAAATGGTGGTGAGGCAGCTCTGGTTGTTCCCGTGGAGCTGCTGACACGACTTCTGCCTCTTGGACTCTCTACCTCCCACTCCAGCCCGTTTCCACAGCTCAAGGGCAGGGGGAATGGCAGGGGTGTGGCAAAGGCTGACTGCGCTCTGGTGACACTGGTTTCATCCTCTGGCATTTCTGCAATCCAATTTACCCCGTAATCTCAGGCAAGTGGCTGAGCCTCTCTCTCCGCGTCTGATTCATTAGCCATAAAGAGGAAAATCATAATCCAGCACAAGGAAGCTCTGAGAACCAAATGAGAGGGTGGATACAGAAGTGCTGCGAAGAGTAGATAGTGCTACAAACGTTTAAGGTATATAATCACAACAGTAATGGGCTTCTCTGTAGCTCCAAACATCCACCATTGCATCCATCATCATGGTCGCACTAAGGCTGACTGCACATGAGACCTGCCAATGCAGACTGCCTGTGTGTCCGGTCTCCCCGGGGAGAGGCGAGGGCTTCGGCCTGGTGCTGAGCATCGTTTGCAGGTCACATGTTCCTATGTATAACCTAACAAGCCGCCCAAAGTCATAGAGCCACAAATTAAATTGACAAGCAAAACTAACAGATCCACGGAGACAGTCTAAAATATTATGGGCTTCACAATGTGAAGGCAGAATGGATATTTTAATGGAAAAGATTAAAGTTAGAGGTACCGAACTCCTCCAGTAACTGACAAAGCATCCTGGAGTGATGTGCCAATTACTTTCTACGGTTCTCCCGTGGATTCATTTGTCTGAATGCATGTATTTATGTCTGTAATAAGTAAGGGGATGTTTGAATAAAACACTTTTCTAAAAATAAAGTTAGCTAAAATGGATGATTTTTTTGTTATTCTTCCGGAAAAATGGAAATTAGTGAGCAAATCTGCTCAGATGGTACTGACGTGGCAGCTCGCTGCCAGAGTTCTTTTTCCTGAAAATCGTGGAGGGTGCGGGGAAGAGCTCAACCCTGCGGCCAGCTCCTTTGGAGAAGGGCCCGGCATGGAAGAGCACTGGGTGGGATGCGTACTATCCTGCCCCTGGACGGTGATGTGAGAGCTGGGAGCCTCTCTGTGGTTGCAAGTGAAGACGGCAAGGAGAGCGCTCTCCGAACGGACCAGCCCACGGGTCACAGAGCACCGTCGGATGTGCCCAGTTTCTTTACTCGGACTGTGGTGATCCTCCCTGGTGTGGCCCATGGAATCTCCTGGCTCGAGAAGTGCCCCATTTCGTTATTGATTATGTACAGATAACTCAGATGATTGTCTCCTCACAATCATCTAACTTCACTGAGAGCTACAGTGAAAAAAATTACCTACTATAGTAAATAGTTCAAAAAGTATCCCTACATGTCAACCAGATGCATGCGGACTCGCTCACAGCCTGGTGTGAACAAATCAATTGTCATCTAATTTTTTTAAATTATGGGGGGAAAAGTATCCGTATTTGGTCTGGCATATGTGTTAGTATGGATTTTGAATGACGGTGCTTCTGGTCTGAAAATCTGTAATCTTCTAAACAAAGGTACTCTACAAATACCTGTCCTAGAAAAACAAAATGAAGCAAGTTATGTTACCCGTGTCTCTGTTCACGCCTAGAGCTCGCTGCTTCCCCCATAAAGTGTGGGGGCCACTCTCCCTGCACAGGTGCTAACTCAGTGCTTCCTGCTCCACCTCCTGCTGACAGAGTCTGCGGAGCTGTGGTGTCTGCTGGGTGCTGGGAGCATGAGGGACTGTCCTCTGTACCCCCAGTGGCCAGCATGGCATCTGATGCACATCAGAGCTGTAGGAAAATAGCTCCTGAGTGAAGACTGAATACATGAAAATGAGTAAGTGAACGAATGGGAAAGAATGAGTGACATATCAAGTATAAAGAGCTAAAGATGAAGAGCCTGCTGATCAGGGAAATGGAAAACGGCTGGGCAAGGGTAACCTGTCTTGTCCAAGGTGGTGGAAGGCGGCTTTGGTTTAGACCAGTGATCTTCAGCCTTTTTCATCTCATGGCACACACTAACTAATTACTAAAATTATGCAGCACACCAAAAATATACTTTTTGCTGACTGGTCTGACAAAAAATAGGTATAATTTTGATTCATTCACACGGGACACCTATTGTTGTGTTGGCTGTTGCCATTGCTTTATTTGACCTCTAAGGGAAAAGAGGTCAGTGTCCCATTGCAGGTTTTAAACATTCTTGCATCAAAGAAAGGACAAACCTAAGAAAAGGTGAGACCAAAGAGAAAGTGTCCATGTGCCTAAGTCTAGGTGGGGTGGGAGGAGGGGGACAAAGCAAGGATGACCAGGGCTGTGTCCAAGAGGGCATGCTTGCAGAGTGGGGTCCCTTAAGTTAGGCGGGGGTCTTCATGGGAAGAGGGGTAGCATACAAAATGACCTGCCCCTCTGGCCAAGCTAGATGGGCCTCGGTTTTGATGTAATAAGTAGCTGAGGCTTTGAGGAACAACCAATACTAAATGCAACAAACACTCAAGAGCTGCTCTGAGTCTCAGGGATCCTTTGGCAGAGGATCGGGTGTTCAGAAGGCCAGGAAGAGGGGAGGGTCCAGGTCTGGGAGAACCTGAGTGCTGCCGAGGGAGGAGAAGCTTCCAGAGTTTCTGTGCTTGGAAATAGGGGAGATGCTGTCACTCCCACGTGCTGGGGCTGAGGCCCCGGGCGCAGCCGATATTGAAATGTGATCCTTCTCAGATTAGATACCAGTCATCTTTAGGGAAAAGGAATCAATTGTTCTCTTTGTCTGCTGCCTACTGATGTGGTGTTAGTGGAATGCTATGGAGAATGAAAGTAATAGACAAATAAGCATATATTTCCCTGCCTGCATTAACTAAGCCTCACGATCCAAGTTACATTAAATCTTTTAATATCTGTGCACATTAAGTACACTTGTAAATTCTTGTATGTCTTTGTAGCCTCATAATAGAAGCAAGTATTTAGCACTTTAAATGAAAAAAAAAATCACATGAAACACAAGAGGAGGTGAGCCTCTTTTTTAAAGAAATAAGATTGCAATCAATTATGGGCGACCCCTTCTCCCCCGCAAACTCATTTGGGAGCCCTGCCTACTTGGCCTTTGCACAGTGTGAGCTTTGCTTAAAAAAAAAAAAAAAAAAAGGAAAAGGCTTCTTACCAGTGAGGTTACAGCAGGACTGGTTCCCTCAGTAGCTCTGGTCATATGTTACACTGCATGTCACATCTAAACTGACAGCACCCTCCTCCTCTACCCCCTCTTACGGCAAGTTAAGGGATGTCTTTTCTCCAAGTGATAAATGACCTAGAATATTTCAAAACTCTTCCATCTATTGTAAAATCTAAGGAAATACACAACCTAGTTCTGCTGTTGTTTCAATTTCCTCCATTACCAACATTACCCCTAGTTCTCAAAACATTCATTTGAATCATCATTTATTGGGGAAAGAATTACCTGCCAGTCTCCTAGCTTATAAGAAAGAAGATAAAGTTGGAACGCAACTTCAGGATTAATTAATTGAGAGGACTGCATGCAATGTGTCTATTCTGAATGTTACAGCACACATCACAATGAAAACAGTTTTATTTTCCATGGTTGAAATAAATTATCATAAATAATTCATTTCGATGGCAGAGATGTACTGGAGAGCAAGAGCAACGAAATTGACTACACTACACTGTGAGCCTCATTCTTGAATCTTCATTATCCATTGGAAACTTTTTACGAGAAGTAAATCATATTTCAAGTGGCTGCAGATCTCATAAAGCAGCTTGCTGCATTAAAATACAACCAGAGAACCCGGGGCCCTGCAAGGCTGCAGGGTTTGCCACTCAGCTCCAGCTGGGAAACTCTTTCTTACTCTTCTCTTGCTAACATCAAACAGAACACTTTTCAATTTGAAGTGAAAATTAAGCATCACTTGTCAAAAACATCATCTCAATTTCCTCTGGGTAGGAATGGTGGGAAATGTAAGGAGAGGAGCAGCTTTCAACTCGTCATTTTCCGCTCATTTTTATTCAAGTGAAACTTATTTCTAGTTCATGGTCCTGCGTGAATGACTGGCCTATACTAGCCCCTGGGGGTCCCTGAATTAGCCAATAGGTGTGCGAGCTCAAGGGGGACTAACGAAGGCACAGGTGCTCTGGTTCTGTCTAAAAGGATCAGTCTATCTTCAGAGGATCTTTAACTTGAATCTTAACAAACGCCTAGAGCAGTGGTTCTCAACCTTGGCTGCACATTAGAATCACCTGGGAATCTTTTTAAAATCCTGATTTCTGGACTATAGTTTAAAAAAACTTTCTTTGTTACTAATGTTGTGGCCTCACCCCATAACAAAGAAACAGAATTTCCAGAGGACGAGGCCCAGAAATCAGGATTTTAAAAAGATTCCCAGGTGATTCTAATGTGCAGCCAAAGTTGAGAACCACTGGCCTAGCAGGGGTCCTCAAACTTTTTAAACAGGGGCCAGTTCACTGTTCCTCAGACCGTTGGAGGGCCGGACTATAGTTTAAAAAAACAACTATGAACAAATTCCTATGCACACTGCACACATCTTATTTTGAAGTAAAAAAACAAAACGGGAACAAATACAATATTTGTATTTGCATGTGGCCCGCAGGCCGTAGTTTGAGGACCCCTGGGCTAGAGCATCACCAGGGAAGGAGGATCTATTCCAAATAGGAAATAAAAGGAGAAGAGGCACGAGGCAGGGCTTGGCATGAGTGAGGAGCAATTAGCTCCTGTATCGGAAGCTTTTGAGAGACCTTCTGAGTGGAAAGAAGTAGAGCTGAGGGGGAGGAGAAGACTGGGCTGAGTCCAGGTTATAAAAGGCCTTTCAGGTTAAATGCAGAAATGAGTTTGGGCCAGTGCATAAATGGGAGCCTTCAAAGGATTTTTGAATATTGATGAGGCTTTTGATTTGGAACAATAGAGGACAGGGAACTGGAGAGTGGCGGTGGAGGGGGGGGGGGGTGGAGGCAGAGAGCACGGTGGCTCCCATGGCAGAAGTCCAGTGGAGAAGTGATGGGGGCCTCGGCAGCAGACAGAGAAATGGTCACAGTTCTTGACTGCACACCTCATTTCCTTCCCACTCAATGAAGTTTCCCCAAGAAACATGACCTGATACCGAAGCTGCACATGAATCCTGAGCTTTAAGAACACGGCCTTGAGTTCCAGGCTGCCTAGGGATGGACAAGGGGCTGGGCTAGGCTGCCGATGAGTTCGGGGATAAGGAGCAGTGACATGAACCCCAAGCAGAGGACATACGAATGCATGACAGAGACGACAGCCTCATGTTGATATGAAATGTTCAATGATCAAGTAAACCCTAACTGAGGCCATTCGAGCCCAGGGAAGGGAGGGGAAGCGGCACGCTACTTTACTGAGCAGCCATCACAACACGGCCAATGAACATCATATTTCACAACAGAACAACACCAGGCATAATGGCACGAGGGCATCTCCCGCAGTCATCAGAGCGGAGTGCAATGAATATTGTATCTCATAATAAATATATTATCCCTGCAGTAGGAGGTTCAGGGCTTCACGGCCTCTCATCTATCACGTTCCCCCTGATTCGTGAAGGGATTTGGTTAGATGGACATAAAACCCTTCATAACCAACGGGAGGATATTTCACTCATCATGTTCAGAATGATTGGGTGTGGGGAGAAAAGTATTTTTGTGGAAAATTCATGGGCCCTCAGAAGCATTTTCCATTGAAGATGAGTCTAGAGTTCACATTTAACCCGCAGAGGACGGCATGCTGCCTTTCAGGTTTGAGGGTTTTTATTTATAGTTGTCTAAATGGCATAGCAAGTCCTGGCCAAGAGGCTCGGAAGGTGACTCAATGATATTACTGAGATTTGGAAGCTCTTCTGCCTTAATAATTACATAGGGATCCTAAGAAATGATAGTGACTAAGAGTGCTGGGAACCAGGCCTCATTCCTTGATGCATTCAGACATTGACTGACCACCTACTTTGTGCCAGGCTCAGGGTCAGACCCTGCGGATGTACAGATTTTCAAGGCACAGCCCTCCAAGAGCCCACAGTCAAGTAGAGGAGGAAATACAGAGCTTTAAACAACGATAACACAGTAGAGCAAGGGCCCCAAATATATGCCGGCACAGGAGGCTTTGAGAGACCAGAGGAGGCTGGCTGTGCCTGGGGTGGGGCAGGCAGGGCCACTGAACTTGTAGAGAATAAGCAAAGGTTGGCAGTCAGGTGGGAAGAAGGGCAGTGGGTGCAAAGGTTTGGAGAAGTGTTTGGGGGACCAGAGGCAGTTCTGGGGGGCTGGGGAGGGAGTATGGGGAGTGCTGGTGGCTGATGAGGTAGACGAGGGCCAGATCTTGTGAAGGGCCTTGTCATGTGCTAGAACATGGGCTCTGTCCCGCAGGAAATGGGGTACCATTCACGTTGAGGGAATCTCCTTGGCAGTGATGTGGAGGTGACCTGCCAGTCCAACCATTCTCCAGAGGGTTGGAGACTTTCGAAGCCTGACTAAGCTGACTTCTTCCAAGAAGAGGCACCTTTTGGCTGTTCTGGGGCTGCGAAGCCACAGCCAGGTTGCCTGCTGGGCTCCTGTGCCCTGTCAGGAGATAGCTGGGCGCCTGCCCCGCTGGCTCTGTTGCCAGTACCCTGGGAAATGGCACTGCCATTACTTCCCTTGGCCACAGCACATAACTTAATAGTGTCCCCTGTCAGGAATGGTTCTCTTTGTGAGGAAGCTTTTTATTGATGTTCAACCTTCATTTTCCCTTTCTTAATATTATCCCATTATGCCAATATCCATTGTGCCATGCTAAGTAATTCCCTTTCCTCCTTGGCATTTACATCTTCCAAGTATTTATAGACTTATCAAATGCCCCATTTAGTTGTCACTTAGGCAGGCTATACATATTTAGCTTCTTTAATCTGGCCCCATAAGCCAGCCCTTCCATTCTCCTAAATCACTTGAGTTACTCTCCTCCAGGTCCTGTCAATTTGCTTCCAGCCTCTGTATTACAGGGGCTTGGGGAGAAGATGGGGCTGGGAGGGAGGCCTCGCTCTCTCTGTGGGATGAGAGGACAGTATCTGCATAGGGTGGGACTTCTCCCTTACAGTGCAGACTGCCTAAAAGCAGGCCAGGCCTGTGGAGCGAGGAATCCTGCAACCATTTCAAATCAATATTCCATTCTTAGCTCTTATTATGTGCTAGCTGCACACATGCAACGCATGCACTGAGCGCCTACTATGTGTGAGCCACTGGTATAGAACCGGACAAAATGTGGTCCCTGTGGGCTTACAGTATATGATAGCCTCAGGATTTATACATCTCTCATTGCCCACCCATCCAGTTGTTTCCTTCTCATCTTAATGGTCGCTGAGAAACGATCCCTAAATGCACTGAACTCTAATAACACCTGAGTTCCCCGAGTGGACCTCCTCTGTCCCATTTCTGCAAGATGCTGAAGTACGGCACTAACGCAGCTCCTGCTTAGGGTTTTCCTTCTGGTGAGAGTCTTTGGCACTAAGACACTTCTCTTCAGAAGCTGCACATTCCTTCGCTGTCCCTCCTGGCTGTTTATTTCATGTTCTTTGCTCGTATGACCTCAACTAAGTGTGCACATGAATGTTGTTCTCCATGGCACCAGTGTTCCATGGAGTAGGCTGAGTGGAGCTTGAAGGCAGTGAGTCTTGGCTCAAGTTTTGGGGAGTCTGGGCTTCAGGCTACAGGACGGAGTAGGTCAGCTACCTGATCCTGGGGACCAGTTCAAGTAAGGTATAGAATTCGCCAGGCTGAGGTGCTGGTATCCTCAAAGAGGTGAAGTAACTATTTCAAGGACACAGGTAGGAAACACTTAACTGGTATTCCAAGCCGGGTATGTTGGCTGCAAAACCTGTCTGCTCTGATTGTTATAAAGTAGAAAGTGCTTGCATGGCTAGCTTCAAACCCATGAAACAGGAGGTCATGGTTCGATTCACAGCCAGGGCCCATGTCTGGGTAGTGGGCTCGATTCCCCAATAGGGGGTGTGCAGGAGGCAGCTGATCAATGATTCTCTCTCATCGTTGATGTTTCTATCTCTCTCTCCCTTCTTCTCTCTGAAATCAATTAAAACACATTAAAAAACACATTTAAAAAAAGTTAAAAAAATAAAGCAAATAGTCCTCAACAAACATGGAGAATTTACAATAAAACAACTTTGAAAGGAGGATAGAATTCCCTCAGTCTGAAAACTCTGCATCTGTATTTTTCTAAGCATGACAAGGAAGACAGAAGGAACATTTAAGATCTCTTTTGGTTGCAAATCAGACAAAGCAGGATGAACTCACAGAAGGTCAAGGATTAGGAAACCTTGTTCTTCACACAGGGATCAGACTGCCATCTAATGAAGTCTTCCCTTACAGACTATATAAGCTCACACCTGCCCAAAGGCTACTAGTGTTGGTTAAACTTTCCCAGAGTTAAGACAGAAATGAATATAAAGACTCAGTTCACAGCTCCAGCCACTAATATACTTTGGGAATATTTCACGTAGGTTACCCTTCAAGTATGTGAAAACAAGCAATAATTGTAAAATGAATAAATTATGCCATCATTAAACCAATCCTCACTTTATAGTGTTCCATTCTTTCAAGCAATTCAAAGAGCTTCTCGTACCACTCATTCCCAATGCACTGAGAAAGAAGGTAGGAGGAACCCTGCCATTTACCTGCTGCCGCCCTTGGACAGGGATGAATGGATAAGAAATGCCAGGAAGGAAGGAAAGGCTAAGGCCCTGGGAAGCCTGGTGTGGTGAAAACTGTGCATGATCCAGAGATAAGAAACCCTGCCTTCTATTCTAGACACTGATATTTACTGGCTGTGTGACTGGGGGCGAGTTATTTTGCCTCTCTGAACCTCTGCATACTTTTCCCATACAGGTACTGAGATTAAATTTGTTCATGTACCTATACTCCCAAGTTAAAAAATATCCATACTGGCCCTACCTACTCATTAGGATAGAGACATTAGGTATGCAGACACTGTAAACATGCAAAGCATCATGGAGTTGATTTTCATTCTTGCCACTGCAAGGTGATGCCTGAGTAGGCAGGAAGAGTAAGTGCAAAAAAGTCAGTTTTGGGCCAAGAATCAAATCCACACCATGCCCCGACCCAGGCCAGCGACTGTTTGTGACCTTGACAATGTTTGTCACAGAAAGAACTCGGAGGAGGGCAGGATCCATGGACGGGACTATTACCGTTAGGAAGACCCGAGTAATCTGGCTGTGATTTCAAAACCAAATCATTTTGTGCGATGAAGTCTTGGGTTGGGATTTCCTGGGAAGGGTACTGCTCACATTTATACATACGAACAGCAGAGATAAGAACAGAGAGGCACAAGAAGAAGTGACTGCTGCCTGCACGCTTTTGCAGACAAATGTGACATATTTATTGAATGCCCTCTTGGTCGGGTGAGTCTACTCATTAGTTCATTTTGTCCGCACGACTTCCTTGAGTCAAGACTCTTGGCTGTGAGGACAGCAACTGCCACAGACAAAACTCAGGCCTAAAGGGTTGACTGGAGGACCCCTGGACCAGCAGAGCAGCCGGGACTCTGAAAGGCTTTGAACCAGGGAGGGGAAGCTGGCAGGATCTATCTGCCTCTGGAGCTGCCTGGTTTCCCACCGAGATTCTAAGCAGGTCTGCCTTTCTCTCTCGCCATAGACCGGCTACTTCTCTGAGCATGTGGCAAGGAAGCGGCAGCCCATGGCTCTTGATTTTTCAAGTCTTCAATTCAGGTGAAGATTAGAGGCTGACCAACACTTTATTTTTTTTTATGACCAACACTTTAAATGCCAACTTCTAAATCTAGGGAAGACAAATTGAGGCAGTTTGGGACAAGGGTTTACCTTTTGTCCACTTAGTTCCCCAAAAAAGAGGTCCTCAGATTAATCAGGAACATATGAATGAATGAATATTGTGTCTCCCACTGCCCACCCTCCATCCCCACCAATCCGGTTTCTAGTCCATTTAAACGTAGCATCACAGCATGGTTAAGAGGACAGGTGCTGCTGCTTATTAGCTGCATGACACTGGTGAGTTACCTGACTTCTTAGAGCTGCAATTACCATAGTTTGACTATAAAATGGAGATAAATATCTGCCTCACAGTGGGACTTAAATAGAAATATGTATGCATGTGTGTGTGTGTAAAGCACTTAGCACACAGGCCTGGCATATGATAATTATCAGTACTTCTTTTTCATCACCATCGTTCTCCATCATAATTCTGTTTGAGTCTCAGGTCGCCCTTCCATAGTGACCTCTTAGGTCCTGGAAACCCTGCAGAAAACAAGGCTTCTGTTACAGGATGGAGGAAGAGTCTAGATCTTCCAGGAAGTGTGCAGGCTCTGCCACTCTGCAGGGGTAAGGTAAGGAAATACTCCTAACCCAGTGTGTTCTGGTTAACTTAGCCTCTGTGACACCCATGCAAGTTTAGGATCCTTCTGGTGAGCCCTGGACCAGCTTGGGTGTGACTCCAAGATGATCTCAGGTAGCCCCTCCCCTTCATCCCCACCTATTACAGAAATGCCGCTTAGAGCAGAAAGACTGCACCAGTGTTAAAACTTGCGGGTGCAAATAAAATCCCAGGTAAGTTCTGACTGTGAAGTATGGATGAATGCTGCTATCTGTGCTGTCAACATAAAAAGGCAGTATCATCCGAGTTGCTTTCATTTTCTGAGAATTCTTTAAAAACAAAAACCACTGAGAGTCAGCAGACAAAACTGTCCCTTTAGAACATAAATTGTTAAATATTTCCCCAGAGCTGGGGTCAGTATTTAATCTATGGATTAGCAATTTTCCTTGCAGAGGCTTTAAAAAAGGTAACATTTAGTGAACTCTTTTTTTTTTTAATCCTTAATTTACAGTGATAGCCAATTATGCCAACCACCATTAATGAAAAGGCTAAAAACCATCTAGCTTGCCATTTGCCATTCTGGGTGAGAGTGTTGTAAAGCATGCCTAATTACTCCTGGGCCAAGCCTACGTCCAACTCTGCTTTTTCCTTATGAAATGTCCATCTGCTTTACATGAGTGTGCAGGAAAAGGTATGGCCATTGTTCACTTTTTACAACTCCTTTGATATTCTGAGAGCATTTGCCACGGACTAATAGCAAAACTGACTGTGCTAAACTGTAGATAAAAGAATGATGACAGATTGCAGTCCCTTTAATTCATAAAGAAAAACACTCGGAGCCCCTGGGAATGCCACAGCCAGCCACTGGCACCCAGTGACTTCATGCAAAGTCACAAACTACATCATATTTTTTAGATTAAACACAAAGGTTAATGGACATGTGATCTATTTATTTCAAATTCTCCTTTTATCAAGAGTGAGCTCTTTTTTTTCGCTCCTTGGAAAACATTATAATTTCCCTGTTCTATAAATATACAAATATAATTGTAAAATGACATCATTCTGTTTTCATTTAATTACTCCTGAAATGCTTTCTATTTAATATTCATTACGCAAAAGCTAATTTAAAAGAGAAAGAGATGCGACTTATTCAAAAAGATGTACTGTCATTCACAGCAATAGTTATCTAATATACAGAAGTTAATAAAGCAGATTAATCTACAAGTCCCTTTAAGCCATTCTTGAGTTTTGAACAACTGCCTCTTTGACCTTTCACCTTCACGCTGTGCACCAGTAGCAGGTGCCAGCTGTACAGAAATTATGGCTGCACATTTGAAGGCAAAATCTTTTCTTACTTTGCTTCTGACCAGCAGCTGACCCTGTAGGAGTGATTGTTTCTGGTGCCGGCCTAAAGGCTACATAAACCAGTAGCAGATAAACAAAAGGCTACATATACCAGCTGCCTTGCCTAAGGGTACCATCCTAGGCTGACACCTCCACTCCTTCCCCAGCGTTCCAAATCGCTCCTTGTTTGTTTCCATACATGCATTTCATCCTGGTTATTTTGTGCAAGGGGTGGGCAGGGGTGGGCATAGGAGAAAATCCCCTAAACAACAACAAAAAACCATCCCTTCCCTCGAACTTGACTTCTGAGTATTCCATGTCAAACTGTGCCATTATGATGCTAATCTAGGTCTGATTTAGCAACTTTAATAAGAGGCTAAACCCTCTTGTAATTAGATAATAAAATTTTATTATGTATTTTAATATTAAAAGTCTTAAAATCAAACTCTTCAAATTATACACTGGTATAGAACTAAGGTACTTAAATATCATAGCCCCAGAAAATGGGTACCCGAAAAAGCACATTGTGGCTAATTTTTCATTCTCAGAAATGTAAACATGGAATTCCTATGTGGTGGCAGCGAAAGCTCCAACACTCTTAATTATGTGCAGGGAAGAATGAATCTATTCAAGGATGAAGCACACTGTACCATTTCCAGCAACAGCATGAGATGGCTCTGACAGTTATTTCTTGGATACAAATTACACAAGTATAAAAACAATCCCCATAATGATTAAATGCAGTTATGTACATAGGAGAATACCAGTGCAAATGGTAACATATTTAAATGGTTTCCCTTCATTAAAAAAATTATATATGATATTAAACCATCAATCACCGCTGAGGCACAGGAGTTTAAATGTATTGTCACTGGCTGAAATGAATGGCTTGGAGACTGAATTCTGGCTCACTCAATATGGTGTCTTTGCTGTTGCTTAGTCACCCAACTCTCTGCTGGTTTGGGCTACATCTGGTGGATTCCATCCCTTTCAATTAATAAGGCGAGTTACGCTATCAATGGATTACATCTTTAAACTGTGCTTGGAGGTAGAAAAACACACGTCCTAGTAAAACACACACACAAAAACCCTCTCGGTTCTGTTAATCATTTGGAACTATATTTGAAGTATTTCTTTCTTCACCCATGTTTAGAATGAAATTTTCTTGTGGCATTTCAGCAGGGTTATTATATAGTATGTAATAATATTCTATACTGATCTTACCTTAGCATTACCATTTAGCTTAGTATGTACTAAGTAGCCTACGACCACGCCAGATTTGATACCTAAAGTCACTGCCTGCAGATTGACCTTCTGATATCGAATGTGGTGGTTTGTTTTGCAGACAGTTATTGACTATCACAAGGTGCCAGGCTCTGCTAGGTGCGGGGACAAGTATTAAGATAGTGATGATCTTTGGGGAAAACAAAGTGTCCTGTAAAGATAGGGTGTTATGGTTATAATTTGATGATTTATTAATCAAGAATGGCTTTCTATTTTAACTGGATTTTCTGTTTTAAAATATCATGTTTTGGTTACAGTTGAAATAGTCATTCAACAAATAATTCTGTAATATAAAGAAAATCAAAGTGGCAAAGATATGGTTCATAACAGGATTTGGACTAAAATCCCCCTTCTACAGATGGATAGACAAAAAATTTATAATTTCATGGATAAGATGCCATTTAAATGAAGAGTTTTTAAAATCATAAATTTTAGTTTTCTAAACTGATCTGTAGTGGGGTGGTCACAGATTAATCATCCCTAAGACTTTTATTCCCTTCTGGACTTTTATTGCCTGGCTGTTACCTAGATACTTCTATCCAGCCCTGGTTCTTTTTGATATTCTGAATAATTAGATTGTATACACACACACACACACACACACACACACACACACACACACACACACACACGTTCTCTCTCTGTTTCTCTCCCAAACTGAAGTTTATTTTTGCCTCAAACAAATTTGGTTATTTTGAAAATAAGATTTCTGAGAGGTGTTCACTGAGTTTCATTGCCTGTTTATTGCATCCCTTCTGTATACAAAATAACTGCATCCTTTTAAAACAACTAATCAAAAAAGTGTGCTTCAAAATTATCAAAACATCAGAGAGAAATAAAAATACCATTGTAGCAGTGCCACATGAAATGGTGTGAGAAGTACAAGGGTCCCTGCATTGGGAAGTCTCAGTTTTGAAATTCTCTAGGATTATATAACAGATGGAAAACTGGTAACCAGGCATATAGTACTGACCTGCAGAGGACATTGATTTTTAGGGAGAGTAGAAGAGAGAGGGAAAAACAGAGAGGAACATCAACGTGAGAGAAACACATCGACTGGTTGCCTCCTGCATGACCCCTGACCAGGGGGCCCAGGCCGGGGAGGAACCTGCAACCAAGGTACGTGCCCTTGACTGGAATCAAACACGAGACCCTTTGGTCCGTAGACCCATGTTCTATCCACTGAGTCAAACCGGCTAGGGCTAGTGGCCTATGTTTTAAAACCTGGATTTCTGGCTTCTCTTTGAGGGGAAATCTCAATATATCTGGCAACACTGAGTCTTACCTTCTTATGGGAAAGCAATTCGCTGGAGCTGTGGATGCCGCCCCCTTTAGACAGGGATGTGTACTCAACTCAGGTGTCCCCAGGCCACCTCAGCCAAGGTTTCTGCTTGGCTCTAAGGCACCTGAGATTGTCCAATGGAAAGGAGAGGCAGAGGGAGGCTCGGAGGAACCCAGGTGTGAGTTTCAGACTTGGTAATGTGAGAGGACCTAGCTAATGGTACTCAGTGGTAGAAGCTTCCTTTAGAAAAGAGGAGCTGTCTATAACCAGAAAGAGATGGAAAATGGTATCCTCTACTGATGAATCAGTGATAAAAATCAGGATGTAGCCTGGGATGTGCTGGATATAGGGGCTGGATGCAAAAAACACTTGCTTCCCCTAATTCATTTCACAGCTGCCATACTGATTCCATCCTCGAAAAATCAGGTTAGAGTGAATGAACCTCAGGAGCTACTTCAAAGGCATTAAAGGACTGTCACAAAGGAACATCATGAGATGGCTGTACTACCAGACTCTGATCTCCTCCAGGAGACATGCTTACTAAATGTTACACCCCAAGGTCTGGCTACAGAATCAATGATGGGGTGTGGGTGTAACAGAGAGGGGAAACTGCTAGCCCTGCCTCGGTGGCGGGAGCACGGGCTTCCTGTACCAGCTGGCAGAGCGACCCTCCTCTCCCTTGCCCGCTGCCTCTGTGGGTCACTGCCCATCTGTTTCGTCCCGGCTGCAGCACAAAGTTGAGGTGTAGGATGACTGCTCTGAATCACTCTACCTTAAGGATGGCCCCGGTGGGACCTACTGGAAGCTCAACTTGCCTCATTGCAAGTGCCTAAGGCACACATACTACTTCCGATTTGTCACCCGCCAACTATCACTTTGTGGCTAAACACGTGAACTCTGGAGTTGAACAGAGCGAGGCTGAAGCTTTAGTTTTTCCACTTATTGCCTATGTGGCCTTGGGAAAGGTACCTAATCTCTTCGTGCCTCAGTTTCTTTATCTGTAAAATGGAGATCATGTCACAGAGATACTATGATGACAAATCAGATTAAATGGGTAAGAGCTTAAGCTAGTGCCTGCACACAGTGAGCACTTATATTTTGCCAATATTATTTCTTCCTAGAAATAAACACATAGCATACACAGAGGCTGCTCACAGCAGCATTTGCAAAAAACAACTGTGTCATGACAGGGAGGTCCTATTCTCCACTTTTGCTGATAATGACCTCTCCCTTGCTTCCTTTAAACCTTTCAAGCCACGCTATCCCGATTGTCTTGTGAATGGCCTTTCAGTGTGTGTTTCTGATATCAATCTACTGCCATATTTTTTATAATAAAGTTGCAAATCAACCAGACTGAGCTAATGGGTCATGTGGAGGGCACACTTTCTATTTAGGGTTCACTAGAATGTCTTTAATAACATTAGAAAATCTGGCTAATTATTTTTTAAGAGGCTAAGAGACACGAATATATTTCATCTGCTTAAGTGTTTCCCACTGTGCGAGTCTTGCTAAGGTTCTATAGGCCAAAATCTCAACATCAGTTAAATATGCGGCGGCACTTTCCCCTACTTACTGTTATGGAATGGAATCTTAAGTATGAAAGATGTCTTGTATAGTATGTCAAAATGTTGAGCAATATCGTTTCAATCTAAACACAGAAATGAAAAAAGAGCAGATGATTTCCCTTTTGCTGTAATTCACTTTGGGATGTATGTCATAAAGAGCACTATACAAAAGCAATTTTCATTGATTGACTGACTGATTGAGGAAAGGGTGAATGTTCTTTCAGTTTATGTCCCTACTGAAGTATGATTCTTATAGCTCCTGACAGCTCTTCACAATTTGTAGTTAAATGCCAGGTTAGTGCAAAAAGAGAGGTTGGGGGAGGGTGGGAGGGAGAGATTATAATTAGAACATTTTTGGGTTTTTGGTACTTGAGCCAAATAGTTAAATAGATGTGGGTAAGATAAATTCAAAACTAAATGTTCTAACTCCCCCATTCAACGTATTTAGAGTTTAGAGAATATAATTGCTAAAAAGACCTTGTTTTAATACCAGGTAAGTCAATCGCAGAAGCTAATCAGTAACACTGCTGCTCACGCAGTCCTTGTTCTACTTCCGTGGAAGGCATTGCTTTTTAGGTGCGATTAGTTTAAAGAGAAATTCTAACTTAGAGAAGCTTTCAGCCTCAGTGTTCTATTCTGATTATCTGGAAAGGAATTAGTCACGTCTTTGAAGTGCCCCTATAATTCTAGAAAACTCACTCCCTCATTTACCAACTTGGGCAAATCTTCCACTCTGTGAGATAACTAAATAAATGCTGACCTATTGGTTATGGATGGAAACACAACGTGACTAGTGATAAAATGGAAAATTTCACAGAGAAGTTTGATCTTAGCAGATCAGTGCCTACTCACTGTTCCATTGGTCTGTTCTTAAAATTTTGGTTTATCTTTCTAATGACATAAAAACACATAGGGGATTTTTTCTTTTTAAAAAAAATATTTTTATTGATTTCAGAGTAGAAGGGAGAGGGAGAGAGATAGAAACACCAATGATGAGAGAGAATCATTCATCAGCTGCCTCCTGCACATCCCCTACTGGGGATCGAGCCTGCAACCCAGCATGTGCCCTGGACAGGAATCGAACCTGGGACCCTTCCGTCCACAGGCTGACCTTCTATCCACTTAGCCAAACCAGCTAGGGCAAGGGATTTTTTCCTTAATATGTATAAACTGGGTTTTTCTCAATTGTTAAGACAAAACAATGCTGGTTAGACAATAATTCTTACTTGAAATAGAGCCACTTAATTATAATGCATCTTCAAATGGACTACATTTAATGCTTGCAAAGTTAGATTTGTTTGCAAAATATGATAGATGGCTTATTTGGAAAATGTTTTTAAAAACATTGAAGATCTAAAGCCACATAGCAGGTCAAAATAAACACATTTAAGGTGAGAGGCACTTAAAATGTCATTCCCAGGCTGCTGCACACAAATGGAAGGCCTATTAAGATGCTAGAAAACCCTTTAAGTGGGTTCCTGCTTCATTTGCTCTGGAAGCTTCAGGAGATAACTTTTGCAATTTGGAACTGACACTCCTCATGCAATTATGCTTCCAGCAATATAGATCCAGGTTGGGGGGAAAAACAACTCAAACTAGTAAATAATTGCAGTATCATTGCATCAGTTTAGTTTAAAGAGCTGACAAACCCTCTCTAAACTCCAAGCACAATTAGTCATTAGGGTCTAGTTTTTCAGCACTGTTAAGCAATTTGTAACCCATTCCTTTTAATAGGGTTAGGCATTACTTAACGGACACAGATGCCTTGAAAACTGAAACCTCCAGTTATGAAGCAGCAACCTTGTTCATTACCTCCTGTGATAGGCAAATCATCTATAAAATCAGCATTTAATGGGCGACCAATGAATAATCAATGGCTCACTTTTCATCTGAGTGTGAAAATGAGAATAATCTAATACAAAGTCCCTCTGGTAAGAGGCTGAACCTTGGGTTCTGCTGCTCTTCAGGGCTGATTTATAAAGTCTTGGGAAGATGATGTAAACAGATGATCAATGGGACCCACCCTGGCTCATAATAACCCCCAACTGGCCCACTCCCTCTTTTCCAAGTCCATCCCTTCAGGCTATGAGCTCTGTCCAGCTAATTCTTCCCACTCCTCCTGCCTGCTGCTTTTACTCCGGCCATCCGTTCAGTCCAGCCGACTCAGAAGTAATTTTATACGCAGCAGAGAGCGGGTGGAATTGATTTTTCACTCAGTGCTCAGTTCCCATCTGAATAATTATCAATTTTACTGCCTCATAAAGGGAAGAGTCAAAATTTCAAATCAATTCAAAAGAGCTTTTGAGATGACAGAAACTGTGCATAGAATAGAGGTCAAAGTTGTCAGTGACCTAAGGAGATGATGTCAGATAGTACTATGCCCAATAGTTGACATCAGAGGCACTCAAGATGATATAACCTAGTGCTAATGCAAATCATATTTATGCTGACTACCAGATACCAGTCATTAATATTTAAAATGCTATCTGAAAGCCTACATTCCAAATAAATAGAATGTATTCCACTGTTAATAAAGATATATCACTACTTAGTCATACACTATAAAGTAAAGGATTACCAAGTATTATTAACACACAGAAATTACTTAAACCAACAAATGCATGGTAATTCTGAGTAAAGACAAACTTGATTGTCTCTGCACAACCATGTTACTTGCTCTTCACTTTTGGACAGTACTTGTCTAGGGCCACAGCCTATTGATTTTTGCTAAAATTTTCCAACTTGAAAGTTTCTGCCAAAGCTTATAGGACAATATTGTGACCATGGCTGAGTGCTGGCAGGAGGGATTTGGTGGTGCACTTGTTGCCTGCCATGGTGGGGTGGAGGCTGGGTCTGATCCCTGGCCAATCCATGGGTATTTATTTTCTCCACTGGCTACAGGTTCTAAGTCTGTGGTTTTCAACCTACTCCTTGCAAAACACCTGAGGGCTATGACACACTCCCAATAAATAATATCAGAGGCTTCTGCAGTTGGGTCGGTAGGGTGCGGGGAGGAGAGGTACACCCAACTCTTGATAGAATGTGTATTTGGAAAAGGCAGTCTAGGTGAATCTGCAATCTTATCCCCACCAACTAGTCCAGGGGTGGGCAAACTTTTTGACTCGAGGGCCACAATGGGTTCTTAAACTGGACCGGAGGGCCAGAACAAAAGCATGGATGGAGTGTTTGTGTGAACTAATATAAATTCAAAGTAAACATCATTACATAAAAGGGTACGGTCTTTTTTTTTTTTTTTTAGTTTTATTCATTTCAAACGGGCCGGATCCCGCCGTGGCCGTAGTTTGCCCACGGCTGAACTAGTCCCTTGAGGACCAAAGGTATAAGCGGTGAGGACTTGGGCTTTTGAGACAAACAGACCTCAGTTCACATTCCACTTTCCAGTTAATCTCTGAGCCTCAATGTATTCATCTGTAAAATGGGGATGATGATATCCACATTTCAGGGTTGTTGTGGGAGTCTAAAAGAGAAGACTCCTCTAAAAGTCCTCTTCTCCTATGTCACTCTGTCATCACTATAATAATCAAATTCTCACAGAATTGGTTAGTTACCTGTCTCTCTGTCCTGCCTGACAGGAGCCTTTTTAAGGAGTGAAATTACGTTGTATGAGTCTTTTTAAAAAAATCCTCACCTGTGGAAATTTTTCCATTGATTTTTAGAGAGAGTGGAAGGGAGGTGGAGAGACAGAGAGAGAGAAACATCAATGTGAGAGGACACATCGACTGGTTGCCTCCAACATATGCCCTGACCAGGCCAGGAATTGAGCCTGCAACTGAGGTACGTGCCCTTGACCAGAATTGACCCCGAGAGCTGTCAGTCCGAGGGCCGACCCTCTATCCACTGAGTCAAACTACCAGCCAGGGTTTTTGAGTCTTAATCGCTCTTGCACCTTGTACATAGAAAGTCCTCAACAAATGTGAGTTATCTTCTATTATTTACTGTATCACCAACATGTAATGATTCCAGGATCATACCAAATAGTTATAGGCCTACAGCACTTCACTTAGTTACACACAATCTTACTTACACCCCTCCCCACCAGGAAAATAACTGGTTAACTGAGACATCACCACAAATAAAAGTTCACATAATTTCATTTAAATATTGGCAAAAATTAACAGCCAGGAAGAAAATCTCTTCTATGGCTGTTGTCGCATCCTATTTCATCAAGAGTGACATTTTCTATTGATTGCAGGAAACGTCTTTGCTAGTTAATGACCATGTTAAAGCATTTATATTTGCAAACCAGACTATAATGGAGATAATTTGGCAAAATAAAACAACTAGAAGCATTATAAAGATATCATTTGCCAAATCTAGTGAAACTGGAAAATATCATAGCGATACAAAAATGTCATTTTTTGGGAAATATTTCCAGCATGTGTATTTCTTTTAATCCATGCTGCTACTGTGATTTGCAGAAGTGAGTTTTTAAAAAAAATATTAAACTTGGACCTAACACACATTAGCCCATCAGAAAATACATTTGACAATAAAAAAATTGTGGCTTTATTACTTATTATTAAACTAGAGGCCCAGTGCATGGATTTGTGCACTGGTGGGGTCCCTTGGCCTGGCCTGTGGGGATCGGGCTGAAACCAGCTGACATCCCCCAAGGGGTCCCAAATTGCGAGAGGGCACAGGCCAGGCTGAGGGACCCCACCGGTGCACAACTGGGGCTGGGGAAGGACTGCGGGAGGGCTTCAGGGCGTGTCTGGCCCCATCTCGCCTAGTCAATCTGCTAGACGCCAGCAGCAAGCTAACCTACTGGTCGGAGCATCTGCCCCCTGGTGGTCAGTGCATGTCATAGCGACCAGCCGGATGGTTTGACACTTAGCATATTAGGCTTTTATTATATAGGATGCTCCTGGGAATGTGACCTATTTCAACTTTGATTTCTCATCCTAAAATGGGAAAAATACCAACCATGACACAATGAATGGCAAGTTTCCAGGGACTGACTGGGAGTCCGGGTAATGGTAGCTTCCCAAAGTATTCACAGGGCAAAGTTATGATGACATTACTCGAGGCTCTAGGAAGAAATCAGAGGTTGACCATTTCTAGCTCTGGCTTTTCCCCTCCCAGGCCTTTGGAAGAATGAGCCTTTTTTTGAATGCTGGCCTCACTGAGGTGAGACTGGGTAGTCCTAAAGCTGGTGCAATATCCTACCTTCAGGGAAAATACTCCTAGGGAATAACTGGTAAGGAATCTCGGCATGACCAGGTGTTCTTAGAGATAGTCAGGGACCAGGCTGGCTTTTGGGAAACTGATTCTTAAGCCAGGTGACCAACCCCCAGTTACCTGCTGCAGGACATCTGGGTTCTGCTGCATGAAAAGTAACAGCCTCTGGCCGGCCTGGGTGGCCTCTCTGCAGCGGAGTGGCTTCTTGCCCTCTTTTGCTATGTGCTTGAAGAGGTAGGTGACGATGTAGTCTAAACTGGTACAGCAGCTGGAGGAGACAACTGTATCTGTACGAATAACAATGAGAATTCATTCGCATTACTGAAGCGTTTGTTTCATCTGATTCATTACAATGCCTCCGTTAAAAAATCACCTTCTAGTTTCAAAGCATTTTTATCAAACTGTAAATTCCCGAGGGCAGGGCGTGGCCTTGCTCATTCTTTAAACCCGTTGTCCACTGTGGGACGTGGCAGAGACACGTGAGGAAGTGCATGAGTCCTGGGTAGAACTGGACAGAATTTCCCACTGGTGATCGTCAAGAGCCTCTGTTCAATTCAGTGACTTTATAATAAATATCTCCTTGGTGCAAAATGCTCTGCTTTGGGGGAAACACCCTGATGCCAAAGAGGTTGTGTCTAGTACCTAAGTCACTATAACAGCATGCTGTGTGAAATGAGTGCCACCCCACTGGGAGGGTTGGGAGGGAGACAGCACTGGATGGGCATCAAGGGGAGTGTGGGTAAGGAGGTAGCTCCTGAGAATGGCTTGGCAAAGTTATTATAGTTAGACACGAGGAAGGGCATTTTTCCCATAGAGAGATTAACACAAGGTACATATGTGGTAGAAAGGTATGGATTTTGGAGCCAGACAGCTCTGGTTTCAAATCCCATATTTTTCAAATACTTGTTGTATTGTTACTTTGAAAGAGGCACTTAACCTTTCTCATCATTCATAAGATGTACTGCAGAGCTGAATGAGAAGAAAATAACTAGTTTTATAACAACAGCTGGTATTTTTGAGACTTACTGTGTTAGTTACACGGATTATTATTGTTCATCCTCACACCAGCATTATAATAGTTGCTATTATTATCTCCATTTACAGGGAGGACACTGAGGGAATAAGTGACTTGTCCAGTGACACAGAGCTACACGACCGTGGAGCCATGATAGGAAAACAGACGAGGAGGAACTCTGGATCTATACTCTTAACCACTAAAATTAAGTAGATATTAAGCAAAATTGGATATTAAAGAAGCATATATGTAAGCATCAGCACCTTCTGAAATCACAAAGGGGACTCAGGCTGCTCTCAAGGTGAAAGGGGAGGGTGTGTTGAGAGAACAGGGCTTTCAGTCCGAGTGAAAGAACGTGGAGGGGAGTCAGAGAGAGAAGGTTGACAAAGTAGGTTGGGGTCTTCCTTGAGGACATCCAATATGGGCTGAGACATTTACATTTAATCTGAAAGGCAACAGAGGCGTTATATTTATAATTATTAATTTTTAAAATATATTTTTATTGATTTCGGAGAGGAAGGGAGAGGGAGAGAGAGATTTGAAATATCAATGGTGAGATAGAATCATTGCCCGGCTGCCTTCTGCACACCCCTCTCTGGGGATTAAACAACAGAGTTGTTATTGAAGTTTGTTTTTTTAAGCAAGAAAGTGACAAGATAGAACAACCATTTATTGAGTCTCCTTTGTACACCAAAATGATCGTTTCATGAACTTCTAAAAACCACATTGTATATAGTAGGTGTTGTTACTTGCATTTTTCAAATGAGGAAAATAAAGCCCGGAGGTTAAGTAGACTAGCCAAATTCATGGTTTTGATTCAGAGTGTGACACTGTCCTGCTGTTTGTGGCTAATGCTAACATACGGACATAATCTTGGGGAGTTTATGATTCATGACAGGAACAGCCAGAGGAACCACTGAAAACACTATGGCACTCAGAAAACGGCAACGTGGTGGACTCCAAAGAGTTGACTGGGAAAGTAGGGCTAGAAGCAGCAGATTATCAACTTCCTACGGCAATAGTTCCTTACCCCTTTTGTTCACCTCCGAGGTTCTGATACACATGTGAACCTGTCATAGATCTGAGGTAAAATATTAGCTGAATTCACTGAAGAATGGGTACGCAAAACTAATCTGAGAAAGTTTTTCAAAGGTCTTGAGATGTGTTTAGTAATAAAACCTACAGTTGATACAACACTGCCGTTTAAAAGCTCTTTTACATATACTGTTTTAGAAAGAAATGACATAGTAAATAGAGAGAGGGTAGGTTGGGGGCAAGTTTATTTTTTATTGTTGACATTATTACAGATACACCCATTCGCTCCCAACCTTTGTCCACCTCCACCCAGCCCTGCCACCCCTCCTCTGACCTTCACCACTCTGTTGTCTGTGTCTATGGACTATGCTTATATGTTCTTTGGCTACTCTCTTCCTTTATCCAGTTCTCCCCCACTCCCCTCTGACCTCTGTTAGTCTGTTCCATGTATCCATGTATTGGGGCCAAGTTTTGAAAAACAAACATATGCATTTAAGATCGAGGATAATGCTGGTAGCTGATGCAGGATCACAGGGGTTGAATGAAAGTCCAAAAGATGGGCATTGACAATAGATTTGGGAACCTGTGGAGCTATAGGCTTTTTAAGAAAGAAGCTTCTCCCCCCAACCCCCAAAAGCTATGGCATTTGATTGATTGATTGATAATTAATTAACTGTTTATCTCTCCCCACTAACTGGGTTACTTTGCAGAAAAGGGAGTTTGGTTTCATAACCCTGAGCAGTAGTATAATGTAGTGGAAAACATCTAGGCCCAACAGTCAAGCACAGACTTGTTGAGTCTGGTTGTTTTTTTCTTTTCCTTTACATTTCTGCCTTTGAAGTCCTAACCATGAAAGTAAATGGGTTAAATAACTTAACATCTACAAAAGGAAGCAAGCAGGAAATAGATACGGTTCCCTCACCAGTGGGGAGCAATATGCTATCACTCATACAAAAATTAGAAAGACTTCACATAGATTTGGTGACCACATGCCATGCAGGTTGCATTAAAAGGTTCCAATCTACTGAGTCAGCTATGAAAAAGCCAGGTAAACACTTTAGACACAAAGGTTGGAGCATACATCCCTGCGATAAAAGCAAGCTGATTTATGGGTGGGGACTCAGAAAGGATAAATGTTATTTCAGGGTAGACTGAAAAGTGTGGAAGGATCGGGGTGCATTTGATCAAAAACAGAATGAACAGTGCTGAGAACTATGTATTATTATCAGTTTTCTTTATTTATAGCTCAAGCTACTGCGTGAGGCTCAAATAATGAAACTCTCTTGACATGAAAGAAGTCATGAGTTTTCATATTTTGTTCTAGTTCTTGGTGTTTAGAATCTATTAAGGATTCATCAATAATTTAGACAATTTTGGGTATAATTGTAAGCCTACCAGGCACTGTGTCTTCTGTTGCCACTTGTTTGGCACTGAGAACAACCCAATGCTCCTTTTCTCCAGCAACCGGTCTCCACAGGAAACGCATGCATCATTAACAGCCCTCCTGCTCCCTAGGACCCATCGCAGAAAGCTGTGCAGAAAAGTCAACTGTGTAGGAAAGAGTTGCTTAACTGAGAGTCAGAAGAAAGATAATAGGACTGAGCTGAAATTTGGCTTTGACTCAAAATTTCTCACCATAGCAGAAGGGTGTATGAAGGTCTTGGAAAAATGGCGTGAAAGGCAATTTCAGAATAAAAGGCCTATTTGAGTGGTTTTGCAAACAGGTAGGTCTAGATTTCAATCTCTATTTTCTAGATGTTTGACTTTACAGAGCTTCAATTTGCACCTCTGCAAAATGTGCTTAATACCACCTACTTATGCAAGGTGATGTGAGGAAGTGATGAGATAAAGTGCCCTAGCATAGTGCATGACACATATCTTCCTTCTCACTTATTTGTTTTCCTGGCTATTTTAATCCCTAAAACACCAAGTCTGTCATTGTAGGTAGCTAATCCATAGCTTTCTTCTCTTTAGCTTGTTTTTGGTGGGGGAAACATGTACAAGGCCTCTAAGTCTCTAAATTATTTCCTGAATATTTCACTCCCATATTACACTCATACATACAATTTAGTCCATCCAATTCAAGAATGTGGTAAAAATAATAACACATTCTGATTAATATTCAACATTTAGCTCTGGCGGTTTCCAGTCAGTTCACCTTTTCATCTGCCCTCACCTTTCCTTGCTCCGCCTTTGTGCCCTCCTTTACTTCTTGGAGTGCACCCCTATCCCCGCCACTTCTAAAGAAGCCACACTTAATCATTCTCTATTCATTATCCCATTTAAAATCTTGGTTTAGCTCGTATCATGACTTGACATTCTCATGTGTGTGTTTACTGTTTATCTCTCCCGGTCAGAAGATAAGCTTCCTCTGAGCAGGGACCTTATCTGTCTCATTCCCTTCGGTATTACTAAGGTCTTAGAATGTACCTGGCACATAGTTTTGTGCACAATTGATATTGAGTGAGTGAATGAGTTGAGAGCAGCTTTTTGTAAGCCCTGTGCTTGGTCTCTGTATAGAAGAGTACGGGGATGGTGGTGCTGGTGATGGTAGACGGGTGATTAAAAGGATAGAAACTATAATTACTTTTCTTATTCACCTTTACCTTTCCCCACATTATAGCTAGCCCAGGTTAAAAATGCTAATGAATGATGATTAACTAAAATTTTTTAACATCATGCCAAGCAAGTCACTACTCTATCACTGATTCAACTTTCTGTACCTCCCTTTCACTTTCTCCACTGAAGCTATAGAAGTGAAACCTACTAATAACCCAAACAATACCTATAAATGTCTCTTTGCAAATTTATTATTGTTGGAAAAGGAGAAAGACAAGTGGTTACTTTCAACATCTAAATAGGTCTCTTTCTTAAAGACACAGAGCACAATTCACCTGCCAGTTATCCAATGGTTACAATGCCATTTTGCAACAATATTGAAGATAAAATCACGAATGCAAGGAAAACCATTTTTACCAGGCATCTAGCCACCGAAACTGTGACTTTTACCAGGTACATCTAGCAGGGTGGCAGATGAAAAGAATGAGTGAGTTTTAGTTAGAAAGACTCCTCGATCAGGTACTTATTAGTTGTATGACCTTAGGCAAACTGTTTCACCTCTCTGAGCCACAGTTTACCATCCATGTAATGAAAATAATCTTATCTGATTAATTCACTCAATAAATACTTATTGAGTACTTATTAGTGCTAGGCACTGGGAAAGTCTGATCAAGACGGTTCCTCTCCTTCAAAAGCTTGCAATCAAGTAGGAAATAAGGACAAACAGTGCAATTAGAGTATCTAACCTAGTTGATCAGTAGACGGTTCTGAGAAGGAAATGAAAACACCTATGGCAGCACGAGGCACAGAGTAGGCGTCCATGGTCATATATTTAATAAGTGGCAGCACTGGAACTTAATTCCAAGTTCAGTGTTCTCTCCATAATGTCACTTTGTCAAGACTCACTTGAGACCCTTGTTAAAATGCAGATTCCAGGCCTAAGACCACATTTGGAGAACACAGTCACCTGCAACTAATTAAAAATCTTCAAGTATTACTATGATGTGAGATAAAAGAATGTCAAGCCAAACTGTAATAATAAAAGACAAGACGTCAGATTCTGTCCATGAAGGATTAACTGCTATGAGAATTTTCCCTTCTGCCATAAACAACTAGAAAACAGAACAAAATATATGAAACAACATTTTGCAATTACTGCACAACAAGTAGTACAGGACTGTGAAACCAGAGAGGAGGAAACAAATGAGGTAATACCTACACAAGTGCTCAAGCTCGCTCCCAAAGCAGTTTCCAGGCTACAGGCGAGGAAGGGGGAAGCCAAATAAGTCAACGCATCTCACTGAGTTGAAGAGAAACAGCTGGAATTTGGGGAGGACGAGGCAGCTAGGACTTGTGGGTCAGAGTATCAGAGTTATAGTCTTTCAGTTTGTGCACACAATCTTTCCCCCTTTTTCCAATGATCATCTGAATGAGCGCATACATTAAGAGACCACATACAGTTTTTTCTCTAGAAACAATGTTCTCCATGCTACTTACCAAGAGTAGTGAGCCCCTCTGAGATAGATGTGAGAACATACAGGAGCACAGGAGGTTCCAAGTTGGTGATGAAGCTCATGTGGTCCTGGGTGAGACATTCCAGGAGTGGGTAATAAGACTGGCTCAGTTTCCGATATTGCTACAACACACAGATACTGCATGTCAAGCCTCAGAGAAGCAAATACGTGTTACAGTCCAGTGGAAATTGCCATCTATAATATTGGAAATGGTAAACTTACTTAAACAAAATAAATATAAAATAAATATATGAAACAAATGACATAATGATTCTCAATTCAGCATTTAAAGGGTTCTAATAGGAATCTCTTGATGTCCAGAAATCCTAACTTGGAGCTCCAGCGTAGTATGTCATGTCAACTTTATCTTATATGACTAACACTTAAATGCAAGTAAAATCTCTACAGTATGGAATTTAGAAGGCTGGATTATTTTTTTGGGACTAGAACATTCTAACACTGAATATTGCCTAACAATGGCTTGGCAACCTTTTTTCTCTTTAACACAAAAAAAAATTCCCATTATAATAGGATCTGGCATTACAGTCTTCTTTATTTACACACTGTCAACCCATCTAACTAAATCATAATTTGGTAAATGGCTTAATATATACCATACACTACAGGTAAGAGATAAGCACATGAGAAAGATACCTGGAAAAGCTGAAATAAAACTCAAACCAGTATCAAAAAAGTACACTCAAAAGAGAAGTAAACTGGAGCAGTATTTCATGTCAGAAGAACTTCATGGGTGCTTGTTAAAAATGCAGTTTTCTGATCCTCACTCCAGACTCACTAAGTGAAAAGTTCTGGAAAGAGGTTCCAAAATGGACATTTTAAATATATACACTAAGGGAGCCCGAGGCACCCTTAAATTGGAGAAAGACTGAGTTAGAAGTTTGCTTGTCTATTAGAAAAAGATCAGAGCCTTGGCTGGTGTGGTTCAGTGGTTAGAGTGTTAGCTTTTGCACCGGAGGGTCACAGGTTCAATTCCTGGTCAAGGGCATGTACCTGGGTTCGATCCCTGCCCGAGTTGGGGCGCATGGGGGAGCCAACCAATCGATGTGCCTCTCTCACATAGATGTTTCTCTCTCATTTCTCTCCCTCTCCCTTCCACTCTCTCTAAAATATCAATGGGAAAAATATCCTTGAATGAGAATTAGCAACAACAACAACAAAAAAAAAAAAAAAAGGAAGGAAGGAAGGAAGGAAGAAAGAAAAAGAAAGAAAGAAATAAAGAGAGACCAGAATGTCAAGGAGCATTTCTCACACAGGCTGACTGATGAAGACCCCCCAGATCTTGTCACCTTGGGTTGGGAGCAGGTGGAAAAGCCTAAACGAAGCCTGAGCATGAACTTGGCTGTGCTATGAAGCAACTATTGTAATCACACTGGGCGTGTATTAGCTTTTATTTAACCAGGCAGAAATGTTTTTAAAAAGTCTGATAATGACACAGCTCAGTGGCGGAGCCTTGAATTTGAATCTCCAACAAGCACCTAGGTGATTCTGATGGGCCTCAGGGTTTGAAAACCACTGACATAAATCATAGAAACTAGATGGCGGAGTAGAAAAGGGACCTAGAGATCACTTTGTTAAATTCACTCGTTTTAAAGGTGAGGAAATGAAAGCCTGGAGAAATAGAGAAGGTGATTGATTCGCGGTGAGTGACCAGTGAGTGGCAGGGTTGAGACTACACTAGGCTGTGCAGCTTCCAGGTCAGCTCTCTGTCCACCACCCAGACTATTAGTGGACACGCAGGCCGAACAGCAGGGGAAGCAGACAGGAGAAGGGAAGGGGAAGGACCCGCAGCCAACCCTGCACTTTCTCCTGCAGAAACAGAGACCTTTGCTGAATTATAAGTATAGTTGTAAGCAATTAGTTGAAATTGCTAATTACATTTTCTCTAGGTGCAGAACCTGGAGCACTCTGGACGACTAATTTGTCAGAAGGTGGGAGCTGCAGTTTTCAAAATTGCACATTTAATTATACCAATAGAGCCACCATAGTTGTTCAAAGTCTGTACGCTAAATCAAGATGCTGTCCTAAAATGTAAAACGTCCTGGTGCTGTGCTAACTCCCAGGGCTTCATTATTACAATTCTGAGCCTATAGGGGTGTTACTTCATGTTTCACACAAAAGACTCCCAGGATGCGTGGTTGCTTACTAGCAAGTCACTGTGGGACACCGACAGCAGCATTTTGACAAAGGCCTGGAGTACATTGTCAAAATGGTCGTCCCCATACAACTTGAAGACGCCAAAGCTGACATAATTTCCACACAAGGCAGATTTGAGAGCTGAATAGCAGATGGAGATGCCCTTGAGTTTCATTGGATAAATCTGATCTTTTGAGAGGCTCCCGAGGGACAGGATCTGATTACCTGTTTTAGGGTAAAAGCAGAAAGAGAAAGTGATATAAGTAGATACAATTCAAAGCAGTTACGAGGCAGGCTATTTCACATTTTTGCTTTACTGCTTATGCTCACTTCCTACCGTTGTTTCAAGAATTACACCATTCATGTAATGAAAATATAAACATAAGGCAGTTTACCTGGGAAGCACAAATGGCCCAAAGAAAATCAATCAAGGGTATTAGGAAATATTTTCTATTTTTAAGTGGATGTATACAAAGATACATAAAAATTCATTGAGTTGTACTCAAGATTAGTTCACTTTATGACTTTAATACATGCTATCCATTCTTCAATAAGTTGTTAAAAAAGTAGGAGTAAATGTAAATAACCAACAAAGTCAAGAGAAAAAGATAACCTAGACTGAGATATAAATTACTCTAAATTCTGGGGTGAATTTTCAACCCTTTATATGAACTTGATCTTGAGTTACTTCACCTTTAGGACCCTCACAGGTTTGGTATATGAATTAAATGAAATGAGACACATAAGAAGTTCATGGCACAGCACACAATAAATGTTCCTTCCTTTTTCTCTTTAGATCCTTTTGCAGAAGATCTCAAGAGATGACTGCTTTAAAGACTGTACTTAAATTCTAGGTTCACCATCAAAAGACAAAGAAATGTTTATACAATCACCTTAAAATTTTTACAACCAACAATTTGTTTCTGAAATGTTTGCCAGTAAGGTATATTACTAGGCAAAACCCAAGAATGCTTTTTCAAAAAATATAAAGTTGTACATGTTTCTTAGCTCTGCCTTTTCCTGTTCAAGTAAGTACTGCTTCTAAAATGGAAACTGAATGCAATTTACAAAATTTAGAGGTATACTGCTGTGATTTTGTACTGTGTCAACTTGGCTAAATAAGAATTAACTTTCCCAGAATCCATTTCCTGTATGGTTGTAGGCTAGAATTAGGCAAAACAGAAATTTGTGTGAGATTTGGAAGGTTGAGGTGAAGTAGCCATCATAATTTTCTTAAGGCCGTTGTGATCAGAAATGGTGAGAATAAGATGTAGAAATACCACTGGTTTGTTTGTCCCTGCTCTTTCCTGCTGTGTCTAGAGCTACCAGCCCTGCTGACCAAGGATCCCAAGCTCACTGTCAAGTTCTTGGCAGCAAACTTGCAAAGCGACAGCTATGCAGAGGCAACAGTCTCTCATTGAGGTCCATACCACTACACCAGCCCCCTCACCCCACCTCCTTTCACGTCCACTCCAGCAGCTGGGTGTGGGAAGCTTCTAGATTTTCCTGCCAGCTCCAACTTGTCCATCCAAGTCATTGTTTCAGGAGGACTGATCAGTGATTTTTCTCCTGAACTTCCAACTCTCCCCACTATTTCCCCATCTTTGCCCAAGACCGTACAAGGTCTAATAATTCCTAAAACAAATTTCCTATTCCATAAGTGTCACAGTGCTTGCTTTCCCTGTTTGAATCCTGACCTATATGTTTATTATGGTAACCACATGTGGACTAAGAGGTTAAGCATAAAACCATCCTTGGCTGGCCTTACTGAAACATTTCCATATGCAGGTTTTCTTCTGTGCAACCTCAGAAGCCCATGCAGCTTTGCTTATCATTTATACACATGAATGACAAAATCACTGTCCGGAGTGCCGAAGCATACCTTGGAATTTACTCCATATCAACGTCTACACCCTCTCTCATGATCATATCCTAACTCGCCTACAGACAGTGATTTCCACACAGATCCAATGCAATATGACAGCATTAACTTAACAGTTCCTGTGTGTGAGGTGCTGGGAAAAACAAATGAATGAAATAAAATCTCTGCTCTGATGGAGTTCAGTCTGGTGCAGGAAACAGCTGTAAATAAATAATTGCATGCAAGGTGACACACGCACAGAGATGTGTCAAGATGTATGGGAAGAGAAGAAATGACTCTGCTTGGGCAGGAGAGCAGTGGGAAAGGACATCATAGAACAGGTTACTTCTCAAGGATCGATGGTTTCCCAGGTGAACTTGGAGGGAGAGGAGTGGATTCCAGGCAGATGAAATGCACAGGTGTGGAGGGCTAAGAACCAGGGCAGTGTCGGACAGGACAGCTGTCAACCACTGCTTTTCTACCTTTGCCTCAAATTCAATATAAACCAAGGTGGGCCTTTCCCTTCCCGCCTTTCCCAGGAAAGAAAAACACTGTTACATGTGATGGGAAGAGCCAGAGTAACTAGGAGTGGAAGTGGTTTATGCATTTTGGGTCATCTTTGGGGATCTTTTTATGCTAATGTCCTTCTGAGGGAAGTAAAGGTGCTAAATTCTTCAGCACAAGATGGAATAGGCAGACCAAGATCTCTGATGGGGGGAAAATGAATGGCTAACTTATCAGCAAGAAGGATTAATTATTTAGAACCACACGTTTACCTTCATGTGAAAGTTGCAATTTGGCACGCATGTCTCTTGGACTGTTTCAGACACATCTGTGTTAATTAAAACAGTGAATAGTATACCATCATGACCGTGCAAACGTAGAATGAGTAATACTTTTGAAATAGGAAACACTTATCTCATTGTGCTCAAGTGCCTCGGGGGCATTTCATGGTGGCTATAAAAGACTATGGATACAAATGAGCAAACAAACAAAAACTCATAGACACAGACAGCAGTATGGTGGTTACCAGAGGGAAAGAGGGGTGCGGGAGTAGCAAAGGGTAAAGGGGGTCAAACATATGGTGCCTCTGGGTAGTAAATACACAATGCAATATGCAGATGTATTATAAAACTGAACACTTACTAGTAAAATCTATATGATTTTATTAACCAATGTCACCACAATAAATTTAATTAAAAAAAAAAAGACTATGGAAGAGAAGGCGTGGCTAAGTTGTCATTTATTGACTCTAATTCAGCTTTATTCAACAATGCTTACTGAAATCGGAGGCCCTGCCCTCAAGTAGCTGAGTCTAGCAGTTACACTCACAATACCGTAAACAAACGTGACAGGGCTGCGGTTTGGTTCTGATGTTCCACTATAGGTGTGACAACCCTGCTTGCCTTCCCTGCTCCATCCGGTGCCTGGAAAATCCCATCTCCTTCCTTCTCAGCACGACCCTCTTGAGAGAAAGGCCTGTTACACTGACAGGCAGTTGGAGACGGAGGCAGTGCCAGCCTGGCAGCCACTGCAGCCAGCCAACAGTTGCCACGTTGGTACTATCGGAGTGGCACAAAGGAAAATCTGCAACCTTTTCCCACTGACTACATCTGCCGTAACTGGGGGCGGAGAAGGAGGTGCCGGTTCATCTCTGACATTAGACCTGGGTACCATGGCTGTGGAGGCCAGATGCTGGGACTTGGGGGAAGAACACTGTGCACTGAACGGTTAACCTGGCCAAAGGCCATAGTGGGGGAATGGAGGCCCAATGCCAGGAACTGCCATTCTTACTCTTGGACGTGCTGCACAGTAGAAAAGATCTACCAATAAGGGAAATGAACTGGGAAATAAGCACGAGGATGCCTGATATAGATAACTCGGCTTCTTAAAATATTTTCCTCAGTATTCGTGTATATGAATGTTTGGGTTCCTCTTTTGTAACCTCTACTCTCTGTCCTTCTGGGGAAGCTTCTTTTGTTTGTTTGGTTTTTTGGTTAGCTTCCAGCACTCAGAAGTACTCTTCTAGACAACTCTCAAGATCTAGATTCAGAGAGGGATGTATATATAAAGATGTGAAATCTCTTCGGTTTATCTAAGATCTACTTTCAGATCTATTTTTTTAAAAATATTTTTTTATTGATTTCAGAGAGAGGAAGGGAGAGAGAAATAGAAAGATCAATGATGAGACAGAATCATTGATTGGCTGCCTCCTGCAAGCCCCCTATTGGGGATTCAGCCTGCAACCCCAGCATGTGCCCTGACCAGGAATTGAACCCGTGACTTACTGGTGCATAGGTCGACCATTGAGCCACACCAGCCGAGCTATTTTTATTTACATGGTTTCCTCTGACACGCCCCTCCCTTGAGTGACTGACTCTCTGAAGTTCTTTCCTTCTTCCCCACACAGATAGAGGAACAACTCCCTCCATAGGCCTCTGCTGGAGAACTGGAGAACAAGAGAACATTCCAACTGAAGATAATTAAGTTCATAAACATGCAGTGATGACCCGGTGGGCTTCTGAGTCCTTCTGACCTAGGCTTTGAATCCTACATCTTCTCTTACTACCTGGGTGTCTGGGCAGATTATTATCCTCTGTAAGTCAGTTTCTTCAACTATAAGATGAGAATAACAACAGTCCCTATAACTCACAAGGCTCTTATGTATGTGGAGTAAAGGAGACAGTGTATGTAAAGTGCTTACCCCAGTGCTCAGTAAAAGTCAACTACAACAGCACACAGCACCAGGGGTCATTTCTCTCTCCAAGCTAATAGCCGTAAGTTCACACCTGGGGAGCCATGGCCTGGAAAGGAGGAGGAGGTGAAGCTGGGTGTGTGTGGTGTGCAAAAATGTCACTTCCTTCTAGTACATAATTCAAAGGAAGGTCACTACTTTATCTTTGACCACCTTCCCTCTGTTCCTTCAATGGAGAAATGGCTCCAGGGGTCTATGCCCCACATTCTACCAGTTCTTGGTGCCTTAACAGAATACTTAGGGGCAAAAAGGTACAAGGGATACGATACTATAGCAGTATGCTGTACCAGAAAGAACTAACAAAATGAACAATGCTATTTCCTGGCTTATAAAGCAATCCATTAAATTGATTTATCTTTTCTTTTTCCCTTTTAATCTCTAAAATTTTAAAGTGAATTTGATGTTTAGCTGACAGCTCTCCAGGCTGTCTTCATTCATCATCAGAACAGCTATGGGGAGAGAACCGTAAGCTTGTCCTTACTTCAGGTCACTCCTCCCACTGTCTCTCTGCAAACCAGCCATGGCCCCTGGACCTACATAGTTTGGGATAGAATTGAAGCTGTAGAGACTGGAGAGGAATATATTTCCCTTTAAGATTGAAAAAGGTTAAAACGATGTAGTGCGGATAAGATTGTGGGAAGACTAAGAAAACTGTAGGAAATGTATATTAGTACAACCAGTCTAGAAGGCAATTTAGTAATATTTATTAAAAAGATAAAAATGTGTAAATCCACCTTTGGGAATATATTCTAATGCTAACTGTTCAATACCATATCCACCTACCTATTTACTGGCAAATGCACTCACATACACTGTCTTCTGTAAAAGCCAATCCCTTCACATGTTCAACTAGCTCCCAACTCCTCTATGTGCTTCAGGACAAAGCACCAACAATATCCCCCACTCGCCCCTCCTATGCAATCTTTTTTTTTTTTTTTTTTTTGCTATTACATCATCTTACTGGAATACAAATCATGCTGTTATCTCTTCCATTAAAAAAATACAAAACCTTCTCTTGGCCTTACTTCCATGCAAAATATTCCCTCTTATAACAAAACCTCTCCAAAAACTTGTCTATATTCACTACCATCATTTCTTCTCTGATTCTTTTCTATACCCACTCCACTGGAAGTGCGCTTTTCAAGATTCCCAGTGGTCTCCTTGCTGCTAAGTGTAATGGTTGACTCTTAGCCCTCATCTTACTTGATCCATTGGCAGCTTTTAACATAGTTAACTGCCTATCTCTTCTTCCTTGTCTTACAAGACACACACTTTTCTGATTTTCTCTTATTTCAGTGTTTGCTCCTTCTCATTCTGCTTTGCTGGTTTCTCCTCTTTCCCCTTTCTTCCTAACACTGGAGTACTCCAGGGATCAAACCTAGGTCACCACCCTGGTGACTGGTGATCTTATCTAGTTTCCCAGTTTTAAATACCATCTAAGAGTCAATGATTCTCATATTTGCTTCTTGAGACCAGACCTTTCCTCCAAACTTCAGACCATATATCAACTCCATATTCATCCTCTCTACTTGGATGTCTAATCAGTATCTCAAGTTCAACACGACTAAAATGGAACTTTTGATCCCCGCATACCCATCTCAGCCTTCCCCATCTCAGCCAATGGTAACGTCATCCTTCCAGCTGTTGATGCCAACATACCTGACTACATTATTTCTCTCACACCAAATATCCAATCCACCAAAACATGTGATTTGTCATATCTTTAAAATATATCCAGAATCCAACCACTTCTCACCAATTCCACTGCTATCATTTTGGTCAAAGCCAATGTCAAACCATGTAATTCCTCTGCTCAAAACATTCTAAAGTCCCTCTATTTCACTTGGAGTTAGCATCAAAGTCCTGACAATGGCTGACAGGACGTGACATTAATGACACTGCTTTTATTATTTCTCTCCTTTTGGTTCACTCTGCTCCAGCTACTAATTCCCTTGCTGTTCTTCAGACACGCCAGACACACTCCTGCCTCAGGACCCAAAACCTGGTGTTCCCTCAGCCTGGAATGCTCTTCCCATAGATATTCCTACATAGAAACTCCCTCATTTACTACATATCTTTGATCAAGTGTCATCTTCTCAATGAGGCCTACCTCGGTCACTTAATACAGCCACATGCTTCCCAATCCCTGGTACTCCCAATGCCCCTTATCCTGACGTGCTGCTTCTTCTTTTTTAAAGCACGTATTACTTTCTAACATCCTACGTAATTTCTTTCCCAGTTCAAAGAGTCTGCAACAGCACCTGCTGCTCTCAATATACATTTGTTGAATGAGTGGAGCTAAAAAAGCTGAATGTACACAGTTGCTTACTGAAACATGGTGCATGAGAGTAAAAAATGACATGTTTATCAAATATCACATTTCTCAAAAACAGAGTAATTAAATAAATTATAGGAGGACCATGAAATGGCGTACTTTGCAGTTATTTAAAAACACATGGTAGACAAACTATACTATAAGCCTCTACTAATCAAAATAGCATGGAACTGGCATAAAAACAGACATATAGACCAACAGAAAAGAATAGAGAGCCCAAAAATAAACCTATACTTTTATGGTCAATTAATATTTGACAAAGGAAGCAAAAATATACAATAGGGTAAAGATAGTCTATCAATAAATGGTGTTGGGAAAATTGGGACACATATGTGCAAAAAAAAAAAAAAAACACACCAAAAAAACCCAAAACAAAAAAACTAGACCACCTTCTTACACCATACACAAGAATAAACACAAAATGGATTAGAGACATACTATTAGACTTGAAACCATAAAAATCCTAGAAGAAAGTATAGGCAGTAAAATCTTGGATATTTCTCGCAGCAATGTTTTTTTCTGATGTATCTTCTCAGGCAAGGGAAAGAAAAGAAAAAATAAGCAAATGGGACTGTATCAAACTAAAAAGTTTTGCACAGCAAAGAAAACCATCAACAAAATGAAAAGACAACCCACTGAATGGGAGAACATATTCACCAATACATCTGATAAGGGGTTAATATCCAAAATTTATAAAGAACTTCTAAAACTCAACACCAAAACATTAAACAATCAAATTAAAAAATGGGCAAAGGACCTGAATAGACACTTCTCCAAAGAGGACATACAAATAGCCAATAGATGTGCTGTGGCAAGGGGGACTCTCTAAGACTCGCAGCTTCTGACTTCACTGTGGAATGTATTCCTAAAGGCCTTGCTTTGTAAGCCACCTGATCCTGGTGTTGGGATCCTCAAGGTGTTAATAATCTCATTATCACACAAGACTTTTGTGAGCTTTACTCTACTGTGTCATTCTATGTCCCCAACCAAGATTTTGATAAGTTCTAAGGCCATATCTATGGTTCCTGACAATATGTTTTCCAGAACTATTATTTCCTGGGGACATTTTATTAAGTCTCTAGTTATTTCAAGACCAATGCATTCTTTAGCTATATTACTGCAATCATTTAAACATGAGTATACAATCATAAGCCTTCATTCTTTCAACACTTCTACTAACATATTCCAGTAATTTTCAAGCTCTCTTATAAAAATTTTTGTTAAACAGGTGACCCCTTTTACAAACAAATCTAGTGCAACTATATACAGTAGGTCAGTGATGGCGAACCTTTTGAGCTCGGCGTGTCAGCATTTTGAAAAACCCTAACTTAACTCTGGTGCCGTGTCACATATAGAAATTTTTTGATATTTGCAACCATAGTAAAACAAAGACTTATATTTTTGATATTTATTTTATATATTTAAATGCCATTTAACAAAGAGAAATCAACCAAAAAAATGAGTTCGCGTGTCACCTCTGACACGCGTGTCATAGGTTCGCCATCACTGCAGTAGGTCCTCGGGTTACATCGGAGATCCGTTCCTACGGTGCAATGTAACTCGATTTTCGCTGTAAGTCAGAACCCACCTACATAAGCACCTATGTCACTCACATGGAGCACATACACAGCAGTAATGAAGTGAAACAGTAAAAAAATTTAAAAGAAAGATAACAATTCCTGACCTTTACTTGTGGTAAATAAATAATAAAAAACATAAAGCACATATGTACTTATGTCGAAATGACGGAACTTTTAATTTTTTTTTATAAATGCTGTAAATGGGAGATGGGTCCGAAGTAACCCGAGGACTGCCTGGTTCTGCTTAACTCGGCAAGAGGTCCCCATCTCTCCCCTCTTTGGAGGGCCTCTTGGCACAGCCATAGATCTCTAGGGTTCTGCAGAACCCCAGTTGGAAAACCACTGGTCTGTTATCTAGGTCACAGTAAATAACAGTGGCGTGGACTTTACAAATTCAATTTATGCATATCATTAAGTCATACCTTAAATGCACCTGGAGCATACAATGCTAAAAAGAGCCCTGCTGTCAATTCTTATGTATAATGAATAAGCATAGCTTGTTCTGTTCATTTTTAAAGTTCACATTTCACAATGAACTTAAATCAGGCACATAAGGAAGAAATAAAAGCAGTTCCATCTAGGCCGGTCTTAGGAAAACAAACACTATTTCTCCCTTCTGTGCACTCTTCAGCCAACAGATGTCACTAAAGATACCAGCACCCAGAGGCAAAAGGAAGAAAAGATTAGACAAATGGAAATTGAGCATAAAAAACATCCAGTTCTTAAAACTGAGAAGTAGGTTTCCAAAGTAATAACATTTATTACACTGCATGCAACACTTTAACCAAAAATTTAAGAAAGAAATTTCTTTTATTAAGTTGCTTGGGCTGAACGGATCATAGCACTAAGTTTTGAAATACACGTTCTTGAAGCAATTTAAAACTCATTAGAAATAATAGGCTTGGGCTAGTAGAAAATGTGGTAAAATTTAATCCTCATCCAAATGTTACCTGGGCTGTACGAACAGGAAATTGTTTTGTGCTACTGTGGCTAACCTCATTGCTGACCCCGAGCTGTAACGGCGAGAGCAGCTGAGAGCTGCAGCAAAATTAAAAACTTACATCAAAGTATATCATGACAGAATGCAGATAAATAAAACAGCATATCAAAAGTATTATTTTTCTGCCAGTCTCATTGAGCAGGGAGGTGGAGGTATCCCACAAAATATGTAGCAAATCAGGTGCATTTGGAAATGAGTCTTCCCGCTCTGCATTCGCCCAGTCCCTGACTACCCAAATACTGCCCAGGAGAGGTGAGCAGAGAAAAAGCCCAGTGCGGATGGGGACAGAAAGGATCACAGAATGTTCTGGCCCTTTCCCTCTGCGGGCTTCCCCTTCCTTCACCTTGGCTCACAAAGAAATAAATAATGCTGGCTCTTGTGCCCTCCCAGTTCCTCTCTCCCTCACCTTCCAGACTCCTGGGTGGCACCCACATGGTCTCGCTCCAGTGAGCATGTTAGAATCTCCAGAGGTAAAAGCATGGGTAATGAAACATTACAGAAAGTAAAGACAGACAAGATCAGCCTGGCTGACAGGGTCAGCAATGGATCAGTGAAGGTGAGAGATATTTTTCTATTATTCTATGTAAAGTCACATGTAAAAGTCACTGGTGACAAAGTTGAAGGACATTTCTCTATTGAGCCTTTGATTTCCCTCAAGTTTTAGGACAGAAATCGCCATACTTACAAGAACAGTGCTTCATCATAAACATCCAAGCTATCATCTTCCTTTGGCAACTCCCAAGTGGCAATAAGAAATATGGAAGGCTATTGTCTCAAGTCACTCAGACTCTGAATTCCAGTTCAGCTACGTCTAGCTTTGTAATATTTGGCAAATCGCTTAACCTCCATGAGCTCCAGTTTCTTCCTAACAATAATCATAGCAGCTAACTGTTCTAAGGGCTTTTCATGCATAATCTAATTGAATCTTCGCAATCACCTAATGAAGTAGGCATTATTTTCTCTGTTTAACAAGAAACTGAAGCAAAAGTGGCTAAGCAACTTAATCAAATCCCAATGACTAGTGAGTGGTAGACTTGAGGATTCAATGGGCTAACGTCTGACAAATGGCCTAGGATAGGAGTGGGCACATAATAGCTGATTAAAAAAATGGAAGTTACCATCATTATTAGTCTAAACTGAGAAGCAGAGCCTTAGCCTAATCTCTTAGTTTTTTTTCCGGGTAAGCAAACATCTGACTTCTCCAGAACGCTTTGAGGGTCTTTTTTCCCTCTTCCATTCCACCTCCTCTCTCTTCTTCCTTCCCTTCCTGTTTCCCTCTGTCTCCTCTTGTTCTTCCTCCAAAGCAATCCTTACATAGTTGTCTTTCTCAATTTTTGCTGTGATGCCTTCTTCTATGTCAGACAACCTGAGAGCGGACTGGGCAGCTTTGGAGCCCACAGATTTGGCACTGTTCTGAGACTCCCTGTTGTCGCTCGCTGGACACACACTGTTCTAGAGGTCCAGGAATACTGTCAGAGGAAGATGCCACTGCCCTTACCAGCCCATCTGCAGTAATGAATAAGCCTCAGAGGAAAAAATGACACTTATTGCAAGAACCTGGACCCAGAAAGAGGGAAACGAAAGATACAATGTGATTTGTAATAGGAATCTGACATTCTTATAGCTAAAGCTCTATCGACTACTAAGAAATTCTTACATGTACATTGCTTCGTAATGGAAAATACTACTTCCTTTTAAAAGTAAGGAAACAGAAACTCAGCACTTGTTACCGGCAGAAGGAAGCTGAGCAGTGTGGTCTGAGCAGGAGGCATCCCTGCACAAGAATGTGACATGTGATATGGTCAGTGAACCCGTCCAAAGCCAGTGGACTCTGTGAGTGCGAGGAGCAGCGTTGGATCAAGGAGAGGCATTTCAGTGCGTACCTCTTCTAGGTCACAGCCCATGCCAAGCTCTTTCCTCCATTAACTACCTTTCACCCAAGACTAGATGAGTAGGTCAGTAGGTGCTGTTCATTACGGCCCTCTGTATTGCACTTGCAGATTCAATCAACTGCGATCTAAAACTGGGAAGTCCTTGCTGGTTTGGCTCAGTGGATAGAGCGTCAGCCTGTGGACTGAAGGGTCCCAGGTTCAATTCCGGTCAAGGGCACATGCCTAGGTTGCAGGCTCGATCCCCAGTTGGGGTGTGCAGGAGGCGGCCGATCAATGATTCTCTCTCATCATTGATGTTTCTATCTCTCTCTCCCTCTCCCTTCCTCTCTGAAATCAATAAAAATACATTAAAATGACTGGGGGAAAAGTCCCAGAAATTCCAAAATGCAAAGCTTGAATTTGCCACACACTGAGCGCTACTTTGAATCCATGTGAAGGAAGTGATGTTCAGGCAACCCTGCTGTTGCCTATCTACAAATCCTACGTAGGCTATACACACATCCTATGCCAATTTACATAAGGGATCTGAGAGTCAGTGGGTGTGAGTATCTGAGGGGTCCTGGGACCAGTTCCCCGAGATACAGAGGGACAATAGGATTCCTAATTTTATAGTATATGAGAAAACCAGGCACAAAAATGTATAGTGTCTTACTGAAGGTCATGGGAGTTAGTAAGGGTTGGTATTCAGATCTTTTAATCTCCAACATTATGCTTTTTCTAAGATATCATGCTTTTGGAAAAAGGACCGGACATACATCTCTATATAACAAGACATTGAAAGGAACTGGACACGCACGAAAGTGTGGTACAGTATTGAGAACACTTTAAAAGGGGGCCATTTTAACCTTTAGGAGGTAAAGCTTTCTACTTTCTATGATTCCAATGTGTCCATTTTCAAGGGTTGCAAAAGCTGTGGCAACACAGTTGTGGACAGAGATGAAAATAATAGAGTGCAAGTCTTTAATGAGGTGATTTCTGTAGTTTCCATATAATTACAGTCTCCAACTCTAAATATCAACTGTACAATTAAAACAAAGCATTTTTAACAGAGGCCTACAATGCATACAGATCAGAACCCAGAATATATTCTGAATCAATGTAAAATACTTTTAAGAAAACAGTTTTCTGCCTTTTTAAAAAATGGGCTTTTACTTAAAAATAAAAAAGCAATATACTTTTAATGGTTGCCCCCCCCGTACCCCCCCCCCCCCACACACACAAAATAAAGAAGCTCTATGGGATTTTGTAAAATTTGTTTCTAGGTACTCAAAAAGATGCACGAGAATCACAGGCCGTTTCTGAGAGCAGATGTACTTGGAGTTGGCTACTGATTTGGGAAAGTAAAAAGGACAGGCCACAAAGAAGAGCGCAGAGTAGAGAGGACGCAGGACACAGCTGGCCCAGAGCGGGCACTGCTGGGGCCCAGCCCGTGCTCGGTGCTCAGTCAGCGGATTCTCACCCACCCTAGCCCCACCCCCCGGCTATAGAAAGGTCCAGAGTTGAGAATTTCACCGATGAAGCTGTCGGAATTGGTAAGCATTAGGGCTTATGGTCGTTCTAAGGCCCAATTCCAGCACCTTACCAAGTTTGAATAGGACAGTCTTTACTATTGAACTCTGATTCCAGGGGTGCAATGCCCCACAGTCCCTACAGCACAGTATTTACTGCTCTTTACCAGGATATTTTCTCAAAATGCAGTGCTGGTAACACTGGTCTAGGCACTCCTTCACCCAAGACAGCAGAGTCCCTGATAGAACTTCTAGCAATTTCAAATATGCTATAACTTTTCAATATTCTGCCTAGTGCATTTCCTTTGCCTACTGACACTGCAGTTTTCTCCAAAAGAAATTCATCAAGGTGGTCAGGAATGATATGTAGTCAGAGGCATGCTGCTTACTTCTCCTGATGCCAATATATAGCTACCTGGCTTTTTGCACTCCTATTACCCACCTCACAAATGCATACAGATATGAAGTTCAAAATAACAAAATAACAAACATCTTTCTTTCCTCCAAAGAGATAAAGTTATATTGCAGACAAATATGGAGAGAGATACTCACCATAAGTGCAAATCATTTTACTAGCTTCTCTGAAGAGAAGAATTCCATTAGGAGACGATACATCAAAATTCAAACGCTGGGATCTAAGAAATATAGCAAAAATTAGACTCTCTGTGCAGATAAAGAAACCAAATTCAGGCTTAACATGCACAGCATTTCCATTTATTAGAAGTAGCGGCAGTACAATTATCTGTTTGAAAGTGCCATTCCATTAATACAAATGCTAATTTTCTCTCTACAAAGATACTAGGACATCATGAAAAATTATTTTCACTTATTTGCTGACTCAAAGAATTCACTTTTTACCTGTCCAAACAGTATCCTGACATCCTCTATTACAAACCTCTTACCCTTCTCCTTCCATGCAAAGTGGCTGATAGATAATAACAGAAGCCCCAGGTGTGTAAGTGTAAGTTTATACAGATACTTGGATAGAGATTTACATTTGAGATTTCTTGTTGTATCCAATACACATTTTAAAAACAAATTCTAAAGTGACAGGAAACCTAGGCACCTTTAGCTTCATCTGCTACTTCAAGCACATTCCAAACACACGAAATTACATCCAGACTATAGTTGCCATTGCACACAGCCCAAGTCAAGAAAACCGCACCCCAGAGGTTCCAAATGAGGGCAGTTCTGCCTCCCTGGCTCCTGAGAGGTGGGAGAACTGTGGGGCAGAGCAAAGGACACGCCGTCCTGATACAATATTTGCTTTTTAACACACTCTGGCTTTAGGTGGCTCCGATATGCCTTGCTGCTGTGCTTTTGAAAATGATATACTTCTAAAAGGATTATCAAAAATATGAAACCAGCTTAAAGAAATATCAGAAAGCAGAGACATTTGCCAAAGGACTGTTAGCCAGGAATAGAATGAATCCTTGCTTTTCTTTGCTTTTTCAAAATGCTTTAGAATAAAGTCCAATGATAACTTATTATTGTGAACATCTGATTGTTGGTATATAATTCCTGAATAAAAAAAGAAATGCAGAGACATAATTCACATTTGATTATAGAGGAACAGACAAGGTAACATATTTTCTGAGATTACAGATTTTCACTAGGTAGTTGTTAAAACAACTGTGCTAGATATAAATGATCTGCCTATGGCTGATAGAAAATACTTCACAATATATACTGCAATGCTTCTTCCTTTAGTATAACATGTTTATCAGTAATATATAATATCAATTATCTGGTTGAAAAAATTATAATTGAATAAAAACTAAATTTCTGATATAAAACACAGAGCTACTTTTCCTTTAGAAGGTAAGCCACCTATGAGAACGGTTAAAAACAAAAACGGCTTTCAAAAGAGTAATACTCACATTCATTTCTTTGGCAGGTCTTTTTCCACCTCTTGTTTAAAAAATTTTTAAAATTATTGCTATGAAATCTCAGCACCAGAGATAAAATTAAAGCGGCAATCCATACTCCTGTCTGAGTATCTCCCTTCCAGCACGCGGATTACAAAGAGGAGCTGATGAGACAGGATGGCTAAGTGACAGGTAATTTGGTGCTAAGCCATATTCACAATGACATGTTTTAAAGAGGTAAACCAATGAGCTTATTGCAGTCTTTCTCTTTTGGCTACATCTTTGTTAATATTTATCTGCAGAGTTATTGAATCTCTGCTGGTCTATGCAAATTATAAGGTCACACAGGCAATTTCTGGGAAGTGTTGTAGTCGCTGTTTAAATGAAAAATTTGAGGGCATAAATCACCCATATACATGCACCTTATTCCTAAGAGGAAGAAGGGTAACTTAGAAATCAAAGCCAGGACAATCCCCAGGGCTCTTGGGACAAACCGTGTCTTGAACTGCCCTGGGACTCTGTCCCTTATCCATAAAATGAAGCATCTCAATTCAGAGACCTCGAAATTTCTTTCCTGCTTTAAAATTCTACAGAATTGCAGTTAAGCAGTGAAACAGTTAAAAAAAAAAATCTGGCCTTCTTCCATTTTGTGTCTTGGCTTATTTTAAACAAGGGTGGCTGTAGTCTTCAATTTCCTCCCAGCTCCATAGATGCCTAAGTATACTGTGTTCTCTCACTCTAAAGGACTCAGCCTTATGTCTCTAATTCTATTGCTATTACTGACTATCTTGTTTGGGTTCCTGGGTTCTTGCTAAGCCTTGATTATACACACAGAAGGCAATAAGTTCTGATGTCTGGAGACTGCTGCCAAATAGATTGTTTTTCACTCCCCATCACACCTCTTACCTGTTTTGCATCAGTTCTGCCATAAGCTTTAAGATGGGAGTGGTACATGCTGGCTCTCCATACCACTGCTCAATAGCCCTCTGCAGAATGGGAAGATATGTTGGGTACCTTTTATAAAGCCTGTTAAAGAACTTAAGTGTCAAAAGAAAGATTGTTCCTGAAAGTTAGTGCCCCTTAAAAGGAAAACAAATTTAGTTAATAGGATAAAAACATATTTTAATTGTTATTATAAGAGTTTATTGGGTATCAAACTACTTAAGGAATAAGTTGCTCATTATGAATTCTTAAAATATATAAAAGTAGAGGGAAATAGTAATAATGAATCACATGTTATCTATCTCACAGCTTAGAAATTACATACATTCTTTCTTTCTTTTAAGTTGTTGACCTGCTCTGCTTGGACCCACTGTAACTTCAAGGAACACTGGGGATGTTAGTTTGAAGAAAACCTTTGGGTAACTTTTAATCTACTCAGTGTGGCTAAAAGGTAGTGCTATGTACATACACTGGAAGAGAAATTCTCAAACGTCCTCAACAACCAAGGAGTTTATGTCTCTGATAAGTCAATGACCAAGACCATCAGAACCTGGAAAACTGACAGCTTCAATGGCTCTAACCCACAACTGGCCTCCTCCTTGCCAAATGGACACATAAAGATCAAATTAAGGTCTAAAACTGCAGCAGAAAAAAACTCTTACTATGCCCCTGCCTTCATTTCCTTTTTCTTTTCCTAATCCCCAAGTCACTCCCTTTCCGAGGTTTTCCAATGTACTTGTCTTTCTGTTGCAGATGAAAAGTGCTGAACTGAATCATTTGGTGGTGTTCCTTTTCCGTGTGATATGGGTAGAGATCTCCTCGGTGAAAAAAATAGCAATTTTCTTCCTGCTCTTAGAATAAATGTCAAATTCCTTAGCATAGCATACAAGGCCCTTTAAGATGTAGTCCCTGACTACATCCAGTTTCGTTTCCTAGTACTCCTACCCGATCTAGGTTCAGCCATTCTTAATTCCCTGCAAATCCACTGATGCCAACTCTCTCGTCTCCGTTCCTCTATACCAGTGTTCCACTGAGACCGTAAGAGCACAAATGCAGTGATCACTGGGGAGGAAGCATCTGAAAGGCTCATCAGAAAACGGGAAAGACCCAAATCTCAGGATATAAGAATATCATAAGCGCACACAAGGCCCTTTGCAAGGCATTCTGAGGGCATTAGGACCATCCTATTTTTCAGAGCATATTGCATTCACTATGGGATAAGGCTGGGGGACATGAGGGGATGCTCCCTGTGCTGTGTGGAATGAGAGCGGTGCCAATTCTAATATGCTTCTGACAGAGGTGACTGCCACCGAGAAAATGAGTGATGTTGGGAAGCAGAGGAGAGGTCTGCCAAGCAGGGAGGTTAAAAGGGCTTCAGAGTGAGAACGCCAGACTCTGATTGAGAATCGGAACCCAATCCTGATTTTCCAGTGGCCTTGTGAGGACCACATCTATATGGACAGGAGGAAGATAGTAGGGGCTCTTTGGTAGAAGAGGCACAGATCGAATTGCTTTCACCTAGATCTTCTCAATGAATTCCTAAGGCCTACATCACATAAATGAAAAACACAAACATTAAGGATATGATGCTACCTTGTAAGATGCCAAATATAAGAAAATGAAAAGAGTAGGAGATTTGCTTCTTGACAACATCCATCCATCCACCCATTAACCCAGTAGTTATCAGTACTTTCTATATGCTACTCCCATCAACCTCCCTAAAAAGAAATGAGTAGAAACATAATTCTTTCTCTATGGGACTTCATAATAGAGAAAACATCGACATATACCAGAAGACAACAAAAGACCTCGTTAAAACTGTTAGGAGGTAAGGGTGTGAGAATGTGGTTCCAGGACAGAAACGGCCTGCCAGCTCAGAGCTTCTCTGAAAGGTATTCCACGGATGTGAAACATCTGAACTTTTGCTCACAAAGGCAGATGCCGCTGGAAGCCACTCCTCTCTCTTCTGTCTGGCAAATGCCTGCCTCGCCACCTTTCAACGCCTCGCCCAACTTTCACTTCCTGGAAGCCTACTCTTCTTGCCAGAAACACCAGTCTCTTCCTCGTATGTTCACATGGTCCTTTACACGCATTTTTGTTACAACACATTGATTATTAGTTATTTGTTACACCCACTAGAGTGGGCTTCTAAAGAGCACGCTTTTATTCATTCTTGTAAAAAGCAACCCTTTTCTTCAGTCTTCATGCCTGGCACAGAGCACTCCAAAAAAAAAAAAAAAAAAAATGCTGCCGAACAGCGACTTTTCAGGCCTACTTTCTTCCCTACTTCAGTCTGTCCAAAATATTGATCATTATTTTGTTCTTGAAATGTAATTCTGATTTTCTTAGTAAATCAAAACAATCAATTGCTTTGTACTATCTATGGAATAAGGATCTAAATCCTTAGCCTGATATTCAAGGGTCCCAGACAACCTGTAGTTCTAACCATGAAGTGGTCTGTATAACAATACGTCTTCTCCACTATTGCCCTTCCTTACCTGTGCTTCAGCCAACAGTTCCAGCAGTCCAATCCTACGTATTTGATAAGATCCTTCACCTTTATAGGACCTTTCTTGCTTCTCCAGCTAAATGTAATCACTCCATTGGTATCTTGAACGCATCTATCACCTTTCATATTTTATTAGAGTCACTTATGTAGGTATCTAACCAGCTCTATTAAACTGTAAGATCATTTTGGGGGTAGGATTTGATCCAAAGTAATCTATATCCCTCATAAAACCTAGCCCAGACTTTAGTAAAATCTGCTGAGTAAGTGAGCAAATGGGACTCCTTTGTCGCATCCCTGTTAGGGAACAGAACTAAAACGATAGTGGTAGAGCATTTACTTTGTGCCAGGCGCTGTATTAGGCCCTGTGTCAGTTCATTCACTTTACAACACACCTGTGAGATCGGTATTATTAGCCCTGTTCCACAAAAGAAAACACTGATTCTGAGACATTAAGTAACGTGCCCAAGACCTCACAAGGTAAGTGGTGAAACCAGTCTGGAATCTAAGACTGTTCCAGTCCAGAGTTTGTGCTCGTCTACACAGCTCATTGTCTGGCCTTGCCTCTGCATGCTTTTATGCATATTAATAAACACAACTGATTGACTGGTTGGAAAACAGTGGACTCAAAGATCAGACTATGACAATTAAAAGACTATGAGCAAATAGCATCATACACATTCTTTCCTCCGTCCCCCCGCCCCCACTCAATTTCCCTCTGGATTTTTGATACTTCAGTCTAAATGTGACCTGGGAATGTTTAAACAAGGTGACTTAACACTGCAAGGTAAGGGCCTTTCCTATTGCATTCTCACGACAGGAGCAAAGAAGGATTATCAATAATTCTTCAATTCTCTAGCAGCGGAACCATTTGTCAACATGGTTGCTGTGGAGTTTCAGGCAATTTAGTTTTGGAAGGACAGAGTGATGAGCAATGTAGTTTGTGTAGCAGTTAATGCAGTCAGTATTTATAGAAACGTTTTTGAATTAAATAGCTAACCACTAAAATAGCATTTTATCAAATAATCACCATAAATAAAATGCATTTTGACTGTAAGATGACATGTGCTCTTATAGGATGATTCCTCTGCATGCTAAGGACTGTATAACAAATTAAAGAACACACATTTATGTGGATAAAAGGCAAATAAGCTTTCCCCAGCAGTAATGTGGGAATCACCACTGACGGTTTGACATATCAATATTTCAGGAAGAATAAATGACTTTCATATCCATGTTTTTTTAATCATATTCTTATTCATTTTTACATTACTAGAATACTTTGGAAAGCTTCTGTACGTTATATCACGTGAAACTGCTTAAAGTATTTCGAAATATTTTAATAAACCTTTTTGAATTATCAAATAATGTAACTTTTAAACAAATTTTACTATTATTATAAATATTTGCTCTTCATCCTGGCCCAAAGGAAAACTATAAATCTTGTCTCAACTGAATGAATACCATTTATCATATTCATTTTGTTGTCAATACAATTATGAAAAGCCTTTGGCCTTTTCCCAAGGAAGCTGATTTGCTACTGAAACTCGATTATTGTAAGCAAGGCCTGTACCAAGCCACCCGTCTGGCAACCTAACACAACTTCCTGCATAACTGACACTTCACGCTCTGCCTCGGACCCTAATAACTGCAACATCTATGGTCAAATGCTGGAGACAATGGTTTCTAGTTCAGAACAAAACATTAAGTCCCAAGGTTTTCCATTTGCTATTTTCTGCCATCTGCTGGACAAAAGTTTCACTATTTCAATAGGTGCCAAGAAGAAGGAGCCAAGTCAGGGAATGGACAGCAGCCTTCCTTAAAAACTTAAATTGCAGTATGTTCTATAAATTTTAGGCAGCATCAATTACGGAAGCTATTTTTATTCTTTGACCTTCAGCGAGAAGGTTCTGCCTTGACTCTTGGTGAAGACTATTGATGAGGAAAACATGAAACATCAATTGCTGGACATCCTAGAGTTGTAGCTGGGTTTTAAGATGACCATCAATTTTAAAGTGAGGAAACTAGGATTTTATGATTTTTCAAATAAATGAAAGTTTTACTTTGTGAGCTTCTATTTATGTTTAGAGAAATAAAAGGGCCATATGTAATTCCAACTTATCATTCATAGTTTAAAGAATTATATGAATTCCCATGTTAAAATCTGTCATCTCTGTACATATACTTTGTATGCTGATACAGACACACACGATTCCTCAATGACATGGAACATTATCTCTAACCTTCTATGGGCATAGAAGTCTAATGAAGTAGGTTTTAACAGTAAAATGTAGGTCAGTATTCAAATTAATGTTAATTTAAAAAATACAGAGAGAGTTTTCCCTAAAACATGCCCAGGTTCCCTGTCGGTTATGTTTTGGCTGTAGCTGGATCAGACTGCCTTAAAGAAGTTTCTTTTATAATTTATGAAGGAAGTTTGTATAAGGGTTGTAAGGAGCAATTGAAAAGCAGTGCAACTTAAAAAACAAAATAGCTCTGAGGCCACAGAATTTTTCTTATGTGCTCTGATGGTTCCATGCATAAAGGCATGGCAACTTTATATGACATGTATGCGACTTGCGTACGTTGTCACTTCCTGTTAGGATCAAGGAGGATTCATACAATACTATTAAAACAATATTAACAATAACCATTTAAGATTACCCAACATGTTTCAGACATTACGCAAAGTGCGTTACCTATTTGAACGGTCATAACAAGCCGTGATTCTGGATGTCTCCTTTTGTAGATGAGGAAACTGAGACTCAGAGTGGGCAAATGACTGGCCAGTTTACACAAAGAGCGAGGCGCTGGGATTTCTGACCCTAAGGCCCATGTTATTTCCACTCCTATGTGATGAGACATTTCTGTGGGGGATGTCTGTTTGTTTATTTTGCTGTCAGCACTAAGCTTTGGCCAAGGTAAATTCATGTACCAAATGAAAAATCCTGACCATTTATTTCCTCCTTTCCATGTCCATTAATATTTTCATGGTGATGAAAAACTGTAGCATGATGAATTAAGCCTCTAAGAGATAAAGTGACCTTCTCAGCCCTGCTAATTAAGATGGAGTAGAAATTCAAATCTCCTCGAAATGCCGAACGGTAGGCTGCACTGGTCCTGAGCTAAAGATGTTAGCCCGATTATCCCTGCAACCCCAACAAAAACAATCCTTTGGGGATGTGATTTTTAAGTTGTCAATATTTAATGGCCCCGAAAAAGTGACCTCTCTGAGCTGGGTCTCCGAATGCTCTGCTCAGTTATCTGCACGGCTGCCACTGTGCTGTAATTTTTAGCTGATTACACATTAGTTCATTTAGCTTTGTTTCCTCTTCCCTACTGTGCCATACTATTAAACGAAAGCGAGGGGCCTGGCATCCCTCTGTGCACAGAGCTGGTATTGTCACAGTGTAATAAGGATACATCCAGTCAAACAGCATGGTGTAGCTGGTCTTTGTGTTCAGTGCAAAGGCAATCCCTCGAAGATCTCTTGCCAGCCCGATCAACATACGCTGTCAGTGGGAAAGAGACACAGTAATTGATTTTCACGTTAGCACAGAGCAGATGGAGTAATAATCAGGCAATAATGACCACATATCTGATTTTGATTCATTAGTTAAAATGTCTCGCTCAGATCCCTTTCTACAGAAAACCATAGACACTTTAAACCAACACGCCATGAAATCTGCTGACCAACTCTACTTTGATTCTTATAAACTGAGCTAAGTCATAATTTTAATATTATAGGGAGTTAGATTCGCAATACATTTTGTTTCTGCATAATGCCAAAATAGCAAAACGAGGACTGATAACGGCACAAAACAGAAATGCACATTGTCTAGACATTATTTAATAATAGCAAGTCTTAACAACACCGGCTTGCCTGAAATCAGTCCTACTCTGCAAAGTGAAGTCTACCGTGGAAGTACACTGGCATCTAAAGGTCTCTCAGAAATATCCTGAGTAACCGAGGACAAATTACAACTGTCCAGGTGACCTGCTGTGCCATGATGTAACAAGAAAGGAACTCACATTTCCCAAGCAAAAAAAAAAAAAGAGTGTAGGGAAGAGTTCTACATTCCATGTCAGAAGACTTGACATTGAATTCCAGCCTTACTTCTTAGCTGTAAGTCTTAAAGCAAGGCGATGTATCAGTCTCTGTCTCAGTTTTCTAATCTATAAAAGGGGCTAATACTCTTTCAGAGGAATTGTGAAGAATAAACTTGATAAATTTATGTAAAAATGCCTAACAAGAGCCTGATGCATACTAAGTATTCTATAAATATTTTGTTTTAGAAAAACAAAAACTTGATTCTAAAATAAGAGAGATCTGACTAGGACTCTGGATGCTTAATTAAGCTGTCCTTAGGATGATGCATGGGAAGAGAAACAGAAAACCCGTGAACAGATGCTAGAATGTCAGAACAAGGAGCACAAATAAACATAATTGCAAAACAAGGGGGTGGGATAATTGAGATCCGCAACTGTGATTTCTGAAGATACTGTTTCAGTGGAAATACGCCAGAAAATGCTCTCTGAACTTTTCATTTGACCAGATTTACTTTTTCCTCGCGCCTTGGTTATAAATGAAAACCTCTTTAGGAAGGTGTTTAAATTATCATTAAGGATTTGGAAGTGAATCATGACCCTCAGCTTAATGACTGAGCAACATTTCCAAGTACCAAGTAATAGTTTCTCTGCCAGGGTGTCTGAATTTCTGATCTTTCTGCCACCCGCCTAACAGGTCATTGCAGCTGGAAGCTGCTTATGAGGATATTGTTTCTGTGCTGTCTCAGTTTATAGAATGACGCTTATCTGAATTTCTGAACCTGTAACCCTGACTCCCTGTTTCTGCTTCTTTAAGTGACTTACTCTTTTTCCTCTCCTGATCTCACCAGTCCTTGTTTTTCTGTGACCAGTTGGCCTCCTGTATAGGTCTCTCATGTGACCTGCTATTTTTTTAAAAAACCTTTTTGCCTTTTGTGCAACCTATTTCCAGCACCTGGTACCTGTTCCCTCTTTCTCAGTCTCCCACGTTTCTCAGCCTCCTGGAGCAATTTGACTCGGACTATTTGGCTCTGCAGTCTATTACAGTGGCCTTTTTGCTCTCCCTTTACTATGGACACTTACAGATCACAGGCTTCTCTTCATATTATCTTAAATTTTCACATACGTATCAGGCACTCACCATTCAACTCTAAATTAGGCAAGAGGAGCCAAAGAGTTACTTTCTCTGTGCCCAACGCAAAGGACTCTTAAAATATTTTAGACTATCCTCATTACACAAAAATGTTATTATTTATTTCACCATAAATTTCTTCCTTAAAAGACGCCAAGTTCATAAACATGGTTTAATGGACTTAAATCTATGAAATTCTATCTATGTTGAAGTTTAGAAAATGTTACTATATAGTAGAGAAAGCACTAAGAAATAACTAAATGTATGTTTTCAATAGATTTGATCAGCAGGAAAACGCAGTGTTAACATAAGAAACAGATTTCTTAAGCTCAAACAGTATCTTTTATCTCAAACAGCAGGAGTACTATACTAAGCTATACTGACACTCAAATAACACTAAGGGAGTATTTTCGTGAGAGCCACAACATACCCAGTTCTGGTATGAGATTGGAAAACTGTTCACTAGGAGCTCAACCAGGCTACTAACCGTCTGAGAGTGAAAGGTGATCCGATTGTAACTTAGGGCAGGAGGAGCCACAACTTACCATCTCATTTAAAATAGTACAGAGAGGTTTATCTGAACAGTTGCCTTTCTCCTGCAGTTGGTCAACACTTGGCTGATGTGAAAAGTGAGCGGCGCTGTATTTGTAGGGAGGGTGTTCTGGGGAGTGGGTTAACTCTGGGGCATCGGATCCTGAAGATTCCTTTTGGGAAGCCCACGGAGAAACTGCTCAGTGCTTCAGTCCGCTGCCCGGTAAACAGTTGTCTGTGTGCCAAGTGTGAGACGGATGGGCTGGGAAACAGCTGAAATGCGGCTCCTTCCACCCTGACCCCCAAAACAGGGTTTCTAATGGAAAGTCTGACAGACCCTTTACTGTAGTGGCACTACTGGGGGCAGCTATAATATTATCCTCATAATTCTACTATATAATAACAACAAAGAAAAAGAAGGTGAAGGGTCATTGTGCTTTGTCTTTAGAATTAAGATGGCTGTCTTCATCCTTAAAGCATACTCTTAATTCTGGAGACACATCTTAATAACCTCTAAATAGTTCCAACAAAAGAGCCGTGTCAGAGGAATGAGCAGGCCCCAAGGTGTTTCAACTGGAGTGTTTTCATCTGCCTTTATTGCTCTATCCCTCTCCAGAATTAAGGCAATAACCTGTGATAAATTATTCAGGAACTGCTACAGGGATCAAAGCAAAATCATTCTGTTAAAGTGCTGTTTGCAACATTTGGCACTTAGTGCGAAAACTTTTAATGTGCGCATGCTGAAAATCAGGGATTTTAAATAATTTAACATTGTGGAGTTTATACGAAGGGACTAAAGATAGCAGGTTCCTATTTAACTGCTCCTCTTCCTCTGAGAAGTTTTCATTCATTTTCCTTAAAACTGATGATGTCATGGTCAAATAAAAAATGATGCACGAGTCAGGGGAGTATTGGACTATATTTTACTACGGACCCAAATATATGGGAAAAACATATATTTTAAACGAATGCTTTAGAGCCAGGATTTGTCATAGCACCCCCCCTCCCCTTTATTTTGAAGAGAAAAACCTAAGACAAAAATTCAATGTTCTCTTCAACTTTATTAGGACTAAGTAAGAAAACAAAGCTATAAATTTAAGGGTTTTGCAGCATTTCCTCCCCTCACAACCATATTTCAATTTGGCAACATTGGTCCTTAATGTTTATGTTCATCCTGAAATCTGCATTTGAAAAATATCTATAAATAGGGAGTTAGAAAATCCGGGTAAGGGTTGCAAATTAAATGAATATGGCAGTCCCGAGGCATTTTCATAGAGATATTTTAACAGCATCACCTCCTGTGGATTGGAATACTAAATACTTTATTGAAGAACAAAACCGAACCATTTTTATCTCTAGTCCTTGCAAAATGAAGTACCTGAAAGCACTTTTGCATGTATTATTTATTCATCATGATAGAAAAATAGCCCTAACCTAATAAATTACATTTAAAAGCATTTAGTGCAAAAGTTTTGTTTATGATAAAGCAACAGATTTAGTTCTTCACTGGTAGCTTAAAGCACCAAGTTTTCTTTATACAAATTAGACAGATGGTGCTTACAGTAGAATTTACTAAAGGTCTGTCACAACAAATGCAGCCAAGCTGCATATTTAATCACTGCAGAATCTTGTCTACCTGCAGCTGCCAACTGCTAATCCAATTTCCCTGATAAATGTGGCAAGAGACACGATCAGCAATAAAGAGCATCTAACTCCATTTTCCTGCAGGGCGTCTTTTGATGAACATTTAGGACGGAAGCACAGAGTGCACTGTGTGGCCCTGGTTCGTGGCAGCTGCATGCATTCTGAAGCACAGTTCTCAGGTTACTCACTTAATTCTGCCACTATCATTACGTTGCTATTGATCTCCGTAGCTGTTGCCTACACAGCATTACTCTAGATGAAGCTGAATCAGGCAGTTATCATGCATCAAACTTGCTCAAAAGCCTGGAGATTTCCCCTTAATTACTTGTGATTTTATTTGCAAATACCGTTAAAGTGTAATCAAGCAGTCACTTTCCAGGGTCGTTAAGAACTTGCTGGTTTAGGGATATATCACTGGAACTCCATTAAAAATGACTCGAGGAAGATGGTTTCTATCAAACTGGATGGGATCACATCAAAATGGACTTGGAACATAATGAAATCTTCCAATGAGACAGATGTAATTTTTATAAAGATGGTGTTTTTCAACCTCGCTTCTTTTTGACATAAAGCAATAGCTACCTTAAAGCTGCAAAGATCTTGTTGGTCACGAAATATTTGTGACACATCTGAAAAACACAGCTACCCGCATAGAAACTGGTGTAGAATTTCAACAAAACTATAAAGGCAAAGAAAATCTCTACAATCTCTTTTGGTTTTAAAATTCTGTGACTATTGCATGCTGATAAATACTAATTTCAAAAACTTTATTTCAAATTAAAAGGTACAATATTTAGCTAATTAGTTTTTGGTAGAAGAATTATCCTAAAATAATCATCAAAGGCAATTATTTTTCTAGTTGGCTTCTTGTTGCGAATTTTTTTTTTTTTTTTTTTTTTTTTTTGTAGAGAGAAGAGGAGTCATGCAAAGCGATGGTTAATATTTTGGTCAACTTATTTCAAATAATGATAAAATATGACTCAAGCATCACCAGCAAAGGTGCCTACATTTTCGGGACTACATTACTTTCTTACAAATAATAATCAGTGTCAATCTATTTAATACGGCCTGGACACATTATAATTTCAGAAGATGCTCTTCCAACTGAGCAGACCCTGTGCTCCCCATCCTCCACATTAAAATATGGGGCTGCTTTGTCACAAACAGCTTGCTACACTTAAGGATTTTACTAATAAAACATAATGTTGTCTTAGATATTATGACTGTTGCCACAGCTGAACTGACTTGTCAAATCAATCCTAATATGGCTCCCACAGGCACATAAAAACCTTACTTAGCTATCAGTTATCCTAATCACTTTGTTCAGTTTAAGAATGCAATACTTCAAGACCAGCTCCTATTTATACATATATGCCTAGCCATTTAATAAAGTCTTGATTTATATAAATTCTTGTTTAAAAAATATTTAGAGATGTAGTGTTTTAACATGTGTATGTTTGTGCATTCTTCCATATCAATATGTTGAAACATACAGTGCAGGGTAGATGAGAGGACAGGGATGCTTAAAGTGGTGTGCCCACAAGAAATGTTCTTTTAAAGACATTAACTGCAATGAGAGACAAGTCTGTGTCACCTAATCGTAAACTTACTGTCCCAACTTATCGCTGATCTCAAAGCCCATTAACTTCAACACTTATATGAAAAGTACAACGGAAAGACACATGCAGTTAGGGACAAGATGCGGATGAGGCACAGAGCACACGTGGACATGCAGCACCTTCTTCTGGACCTGGAGATTCTAGAATGAACAAAATTGCCTTTCCTCCTGTTTGGAAACAAACCCACCTTCACATCTTCTTGTTTAAAGTTGTTGTTGAATATCTGTAATACTGTTTCAAAAGAGACTGTAAGAGGCAGCATGAAATTCTCAAATTCGTCCTCATCTTCGCCTATCAAAAAACACAAAAGGGTCACCATGGTTTAAATGCACGCTACTGTGTGTGAGCCTCGGCAGTGAGCGCTTCATGCAGGCGGAGAAATGTCGGGGAAGGGTCGGCCTGCATTCACATCCTGCCCCATTTTGTGCTTTGGCTCACTGACTATTCCGTTTTGCCTTCTCTTTTTGCACCAAATGAAATAGCAAAATTACTTACCAGACTTTTTTTTTTTTTTTAACTCTTTATTGGATCAAACAGACTCATGCCCCAGGCATGTCAGCCCTTCGCTCTTAGGGCCCCCAGAGCTTCCCTAATGTCCAAGGAAAGCCTCTTTCAAAGCCTCTGAGACAAGGATCTTTCCCCTTCTCTTTGGGTGCCAAGGCCCTGAAGGGCTCACGGACTCAGGTGTTCAGCTCTAAGTTATTATTCCCTTTTATTTATGCTCTTTTTTTTTTATTAATTTGTTAACTAGATGGCAGGGAAACTTTTATCTGCCAAATAGGATGAGGTCCCTCCTGGGTCATTTGGATTTTAAGTACATTCTCCATGGGTACACTTCCTCTTACATCAAACTTCCTTTTCTTTATAGAAGAGGAGAGACATTTTCTATTGCTTTTTCATTTTAAAGGTTTCCTCAAAAATTCTGCAAAGTGGAGTCTTCATACATGGATATGCACAATTGACAATTTATGAAGTATTCTTTCAAAAGGGGTTTCTTTTAAGTGGGAGTTGACTCTCTCATTCATCCTATGTCACAGGGAACTAAGAGCCCTAATTCACGGATGAAGACACAGGCAGAGGACGGTTAAGTGACTTACTCAAGGTAGCATATGCAGTTGGAGGTGGAACTATATGGTCCAGGCCCCTGATTTCTATGCTGTTAGTTTTTAAATAGAGCACTAGAGAGGAAATGCGATCTCAGAGGAGAGACCAGTGGTTCTCAAGTTTGGTCCTTGGCCTCACAGCATCAGCGTCACCTGGGAACTAGTTAGATGGACATTCCCATTTGCTGGATCAGAAACTCTGGGGTGGGGTCCAGCGATTTTTGTTTGAAGACACTCCCCAGGTGACTCAGATGCATACAAATGTTTGAGAAACACTAGCCTATACATCATTCTGCAGACAAGGAAACTGAGGTCCAAGGCCACACACAGATCAAGGCAGAATTGGCATCTTTTTAAAAATATACAAATATATTTTTATTGATTTCAGAGAGAGGAAGGGAGAGGGAGAGAGAGAGAGAGAGCGAAACATCAATGATGAGAGAGAATCATTGATCGGCTGCCTCCTGCACACCCCCTACTAGGGATCAAACCCACAACCCAGGCATGTGCCCTTGATGGGAATCAAACCCGGTACCCTTCAGTCCACAGGCTGATGCTCTATCCACTGAACCAGGTAGGGCAAATCGACATCTTTTGACTTGGAGCAGGTGACCTGGCTGACCCCGGTCCTTTGCGGCTTTTCTTTTCCCTTTAACCTTACATAATGTTTCTAGAGTCAAACAGAACCAGGACTTAGCCTTGTTCACAGAGATGCCAAAAGACCAACAAATCTTTCCTGGTATGCTGTTCTAGACAAGGGCCAGGATCCAAGGTGAAGGGTAAAGCAGGCCAGATTATAATCCCTGCTCTGTCAATGGCTGTGTGACCAATTACTCCTCTTAGATACACCCTCAGACAACTGATGACAACATTAGAAAGCTTTAGAGAAGCCATTCTTATTTTCCAAAGCCCAGGTCAAATGATCACTTTCCCAATGCCTGAGCTAACCTCCCCTGCAAGCACTCCCTGAGTCCCACTGCCCGTGTTCCCCCTTCTCCCTTCATTCCCAGAGCATTTTCTCTGACTTTATGACAGATCGCAATTATCAGTAGACCTTGAATTGCAAGCGTTTAGGCATATAGCTGATAACAATACCAACAATACCACCTACATCATTCCACCATTACCACTGTTTGATGAGAGTTACCTTGGGGATTGAATGAGATAAAATTTATAATATGTGTATGTAAATTACTGACATCATCTTTGCTTTCACTTCCGGAGAGCTGAGACTGTGCATCTTTGTGTTTCTCAGTGAAGGAGAATGACGTAGGGAAGGCTCTGCGTAAACAGAGCCTAGTTAACCACTAGTTAACTTTGGACATTCTGAGTCTCAGTTTTCTCATCTTCAAAATAAGGATGAAAATACCTATCTTTTAAGCTTATTGTGAATATTAAATGTTATAACACATGAAAAATAGAAGATTCTCAATAAACAGTAGTGGTAGTACCAGTATTACAGTATTAGCACCTACAACAGTGCCTGCAAATATTAGGGAAATACTGTATTTGAATGAAAAGTAGTTGCTCAATAAAGGTGAGTTTTAAAACTCCCTTATTTTCTTAACACCTGACATAGAATACAGAAACTAATTGAAGTAAACATTATCAAACCCTTAAATATGTAATACACACACACTTTATTAAACTACAGGAGGCCCAGTGCATGAAATTCATGCACTTGGGGGGGTGTCCCTCAGCCCAACCTGCACACTCTCCAATCTGGGACCCCTTGGGGGATGTCCGACTGCCGGTTTAGGCCCGATCCCTGTCGGACATCCCTCTCACAATCCAGGCCTGCTGGCTCCCAACTGCTCGCCTGCCTGCCTGCCCCTAACCGCTTCTGCCTGCCAGCCTGATCACCCCTTAACCACTCCCCTGCCAGCCTGATTGATGCCGAACTGCTCCCCTGCTGGCCCGATTGCCCCCAACTGCCCTCCCCTGCCAGCCATCTTGTGGCGGTCATCTTGTGCCCATATGGGGGTAGCCATCTTGTGCGAGGGCGTGACGGTCAATTTGTATATTACCTCTTTATTATATAGGATATAATCTTACTGCTCTAGGATAAAGTATTTTCTTTTAAAAAAAATCTTTATTTTTGAAAGTATTACATATGTCCTCTTTTTTCCCTAAAGTATTTTCTAAATGTAGAATTGCACAAGGACAGTGACAATGGTCACTGCAGGCAGATGAGGGTGCAGGAAGGAGTGGACGCTCTGAAAGTTCTAAGCCTGGACCCTGGCTCTCCTGCTGTTAGCTGCCTGATTTTGGATAAAGTCGCTTCACTCATCTAAGCCTTAGTGTTCTCATCTGTAATTAAGAGACATAATATTTACAGTAGATCCCCTGATCTGTGGTTTCACTTTCTACAGTTTCAATTATCTGTGGTTAACCAAGGTCCAAAAATACTAAATGGAAAATTCCAGAAATAAACAATTCATAAGTTTTAAATTGCATGCTGTTCTGAGAAGCATGATGCTATCTTGTGCCATCTTGCAGTGCCCTGCTTGGGACATGAACCATCCTTCGTCCAGCGTATCTCTGCTGTACATGCTACCCATCCACAAGTCACTCAGGAGCCACTTTGGTCAGATCTACTATCACAGCATCACAGTGCTGTGTCCAACTAACCCTTATTTTACTTAATAGGGACCCCAAAGTACAGGATTAGTGCTGCTGGAAGTTTGGAGATACCAGAGAGAAGTGTAAGTTCTTGACTTAATAAAGAAAAAATATCATATGCTGAGGTTGCTAAGATCTATCTATATATAAAAGGCTAATATGGTAAGTGTCCCTCCCTCTGTCCGACCGATTGCCATGACATGCACTATCACCGGGGGCAGATGCTCACTGTAGGAGCTGCTGAGCTGCAATGACTTGGCAGCAGCGGTTCTTGGGTGATGCACCCTGAAACCAGAGAGGAGGGAGCCCAATTCCTCACAGGGCCGTGCAATTCCACCTTCGGCCATGGGTTATATGTTGTTGCTGGGGCTCTGTTGCCCCGAATCTGGTTTACTGCCCACTGCGTTTGTGTTCCACACCCTGTACGACAACAACTTTGCAGAGTGCCTTCTCACACTCAGGGACCCCTCGAGGGATGTCGGAGAGCTAGTGTTGGCCCAATCCCCACAGGCCAGGCTGAGGGACCCCACCTGCTGGAGGGACCCCACTCACTCTGCAGACGCCTTTTGAGCCCTGGTGCCACCAGGTACAGTCGGCCGGGGAGGGACAGTGGGAGGTTGGCTCCAGGGCATGTCTGGCCCGTCTAGCCCAGTCTTGCCCTGCCAGCCACCTTCTAATTAATTTCCTTTCAATGTGCACGAATCTGTGCACTGAGTCACTAGTTTATTATAAGAATGAATGTTCTATCCATGAAATTGTGAAGGGAAAAGAAATTCGTGCTAGTTATGCTGTTAGACCTCAAAACAGCAAAAGTTACACTCATAGTGCATGATGAGTGCTTAAGATGGAGAAGGCATTAAACTTGTGGGTGGAAGACATGAGCAGAAAATGTGTTCTGATTAATGGTGACGTGGTGCCCCAGAAAGCAAGGAACCTACAGGAAGACTTCAGCAAGGGGTCCCGTGACACAGGTGACCACATTCACATAACTCTTATTACAGTACATTGTTCAGTTATAATTGTTCTATTTTATTATTCATTATTGTGGTGAATCTCTCACTAACCCTAATTTATAAATTAAACTTTATCATAGGTGTGTATTACAGGAACAGACATAGTATAGATAGGATTCAGTGTTATCTGCAGTTTCAGGCATCCACTGCAGGTCTTGGAACATATCCCGCACGTGTAAGGAGAGACTACTGTATTTCACAAAGTTAGCTGTAAGGATTAAATAAGAAAATATCTGTAAACCCCTTTGCTTAGTATTTGGCACTTAATAAACGATAGCTATTAGCATTTTTTGTTGTTTTGACTGCAGCCAATAATAATATGATGTAGTCAGTATGGAAAATAGTTTGGTAGTTACTCAAAAAGTTAAACACACAATTGCCACTTAACTCATCAATTTTCTCCCAGATACATACCCCAGAGAACCGAAAGCCTATGCCCACACAAAAACACACACACGACATTCATAGCAGAAGTATCGTACAGCCAAAAGGAAAAAGAAACCCAACTGTTATCAGTGATAAACGGAGACACACACTGTGGTATGTTCATACGAAGGAATATTAGCCAGCCATAAAAAGCAATGAAGTACTGATCCACCCTAAAATATGGATGAGCTTGGAAAACATGCTGTGTGCAAGAAGCCAGACAGAAAGGCCACGTTATAGGATTCCATTGACAGTAAATGCCTACAATGGGCAAATCCATAGAGACAGAAAGTAAATTAGCGGCTGTCAGGGCTGGGGGGTAGGGGTAATGAGAAGAGACGACTTTAAGGAGCAGGGCTTCTTTCTGGGGTGATAACAATATTCTGAAATTAGATGTTGATGGATGTAAAACTTTGTGAATATTCTAAATATACTAGTACTACTGAACTGTACACTTTAGAAGGGTGATTTTATGATATTTAAATCTCAAAAAATAAAAAACAACCCCCCAAAACCACCACCAATAAAAATCAGGGTTTGGTTACCCCTCACCACCCCCTGAAATGTATGCAGAGCAGTGAAAATTTCATTTCCTCAAATTCAAATAGCAACTGAATTACTGGTGGCTGGGGCGTGGCCAAGGAGAAGTAATGAAATAATCACGGTAATAATAAATGATGGTAACCAACTATGAAGATAGTTACTAGGATTTACTATATGGCAGGTTGAATAATGGCTCTTCAATGATGTCCATTTGCTCCTAATCCTTGGCATCTTTGAATATTTTGGGTTCTATGACAAAAGGAGTTAAGGTTGCCAATCAATGGACTTTAAAATAGAAGATTATCCTGGGTTATGCAGGTGGGTCCCATATAATCACAAAGGTTCTTGGAAGTGTTAGGGGGGAAGCCAGAGAGAAGGCAGCACGAGAAGGACTTGGTCCGATGTTGTTGGAGAAACAGGGCCATGGGCCTTCCTTGACTTAGTCCATTGAGACCCATTTTGGACTTCTGACCTCCAGAATTGCAAAGTAATAGATTTGCAACACTGAAGTCATTACATTTGTTACAGTGGTAACAGGAACCTAATATAGTCAGTAAATGTCAGGTCTAATGCCTCTGTTCCAACTAAGGAGAACTGAGAGGAGAGAAAC